>NW_007728305.1:152311-166085 GCF_000696425.1 Galeopterus variegatus | reverse complement strand
TGAATACTAAAGAGGGACCCTTTGCATATCTCTGGAGTTTCCTCCCTTTGTACCATAAATATATTTATATTTAATATAAAATATATTTATATGTCCCTTAAGACAAAGACTGATTACATAACCTATTTATCATTCCTGGTGAATAAGAGCTTTGTTTCTCTCAGAGGGACCCCACAAAATGAAACTCATCCCAGTTTCCTAGAATATTTTTTATTCTGCTTCTAAAGAGTTTGAATCTCCCAAAAGTGGAATAGGTAACTGCCAGATACTGACCAGTGTCCAGATATAAAATCAGATATGTAATTGTTAAACAAGAATTCTTCTACACATGAATACACACTTACACCCTCCTTCCACCCACCCCCTCCCACATATTATACATGGGTCAATGTGGGATAGGGAGGGATGGCCAGAGTCTCAGCTTTAATCAAATTAAGCTTCAAGCATACTTGTCTGCCAAAAATCAGATTGAGATCATTTTTAAGATAATTACTTTTCTCCATTTAAAGATGAATATAAACTAAACTTTTGACCAAAATATCCTGAAGGATGGCCAGTTAGCTCAGTTGGTTAGCGCAGAGTGCTGATAACACCAAAGACAAAGGTTTAGATCCTGTACTGGCCAGGGTGCAAACAAACAAAACCAAAGAACAACAACAACAACAAAAAAGACACCCCCCCCCACAACAACAACAACAAAAAAGACACCCCCCCCCCAAAAAAAAAAAACACCCTCAAAAAACCAAAAAACAAAATCCCAAAGTATTGTCAGAACATCAGATAAAAGGCTCGACTCCATATCCTTGTTCAAATATTAGTCACTTGGCCACATTGACTCACAAATAGAGGGGTGTAGCTCACAGCTAGAGGAGTCTGCCTGAGAGGAACCTTAGCTAGAAAATCGACATCTTTGGAGTAACTAAGACTAAGCAGGAAATTTCAGGTAGACATTAACTTAGGAACTGGTAATCATCCATTCCTTGATGTTAACAGAGGAATTGAGAAACTAACCATAAGGCTGAAACTGCTCAGAGATGAAATCATTCCCTAAAAGGATCCTTCTCAAAAATATATTTCTGTTTATCTCCCATTACACTCTCTTATTCTGATTTATTTTAGATGTTGCACACCTATCATTAAGAATCAAAACTAAGTTTTCTTGTTTTTCCAACCTCCCTAATCAACTGCAAACAAAGTAAATCCAAGAGAAAGGCACAGCACCCCAGCTGATTATTAACTCATCTTTTTGCTCAAAGGAAAATTGCATCCACATTAGTTAGAGGTACAAGGCAGGTATTTTTGTGTTCCAGCGATGCTTGGCTGAGGTTATTGTCTTTAAACTCTCCCTAGTAGACAAGGACACCAACCCCCAAATAACATCAAGGGTTCGAAGCTGACCAGTCCACCAACTGCAGACTCTATGATGCCAAATTACCCAGTCTATTACAGGAATGTGACATCTGACTCAGACCCTCTGCTGAACTCATGACTGGCGGGACACCAACCCCCAAATAACATCAAGGGTTCGAAGCTGACCAGTCCACCAACTGCAGACTCTATGATGCCAAAGTACCCAGTCTATTACAGGAATGTGACATCTGACTCAGACCCTCTGCTGAACTCATGACTGGCCTCCCCCTTTCTGCCTGCAGGACAAAACCCTTACCTCACCTGCCTGCCTCGTCCCCTTTATAAACCCCAGAACAGGCTTCAGAAGGTGGGATGAATTTAGCTTGGTCATCCCCCAGATGCCGATTATTTGAATGAAGCTGTAGAGAAAAATATAACTTTAACATGCACAATTTGCTTCTCTACTAGTGCTTGCTAAAAACAAGAAAAATATAACTAATACCATTTTAAGTAAGGCAGCTTCTAAGGGGTTATGTAGAGGTCAGGCATAGTCAAGGCGGGCCCAGGCACGCTAAATTCCAGGAAGGGAGTGACCACCACCCGGTTCCAGGAACTGACCAGTTCCTTATCTAGAAGCCACCTGGCCAGACCACAAGGAAGATAAATGATTGGGAAATACACTGTTCCTTATTGATGTGCCAGCCCGCTAAAGCCCACCAGTAAATCTAAAGGTCGTCTCAGATAACCAGTAAGCAGTACACAACTCATCCTGTTGCAAAAGTCTATCTAAAAAACTGTATAAAAAGCTCCTGTGTTAAGGGCTCGGGGCCACTTCTGTCCTGAAGATGGAGTGACCCCAGCATGCTGGAATAAAAACCTCTTGCGTATTGCAACGATCTCTGCCTCCTGGTCTTTGCGAGATGAGCCTTCTCAACAGGTAAAATTCGCGCTTTCAGGCCAGTCTTACAAAGCGTCCAATGCTTGCACCAACTTTTGGACTTTGAAGTCATTAGTTTAGTGTGAGAGGGCAAGCCGAGCCTGGCTGCTGGTAAAATGTCCATGGAGGAAAATCTTTTTCTGGCCACAGAGAGGAAAGAAGAAAATGCTCCATTACTTGCAGAACACAGGGCTGCTTCAATACACTAATTACTTTGTGGTGTTTCTTTCTGGCACAGGTCCTCAACTCTATAAAACCCAACATCTTTATATAACTAATATTTTATTTTGGAAAACAGTGTTTGATATTCTTAAGTAAAATTTACCTTTGCAAGTTAATATAATTTCTTAATTGTGATACTAAGAAGTAAAAGAAATATATTTTATGATACACCTATATGTATTTAAATAGGTAAATACTCAGGTACATCTACAGCAGAGCACGTAATGAAATATTCAGATACTCATATTTATGTATAAGATCACCAGAAATATAATAGTTTGCATTCATTTGTAATGCAAACTTAGATTCTAGTTTCGGATAATTATAACTAGGTTTTGCACTTAGAAGAATAACCATAGGGACATTTGAAATCCATGCAGGATGCAAGACAGTTGTTCATTCTGGTGTTTGTCCCATGCATTGTAAGAGATGTAACATTTCTCACACCTGCCCATTATACAAAAATTATACCTCTTAATCATTGCAGTAATAAAATATCTTCACGAAAGTCCACAACAATATGCCACTCTCTCTGAGTTTGCATCCTGGGGTGTTTTTCAACACCAACAATGAATTGTCCAACTCTACAGACACTGGGTGTCCAATTTTTCTACTAACTGGGTGTCCAACAATCCAATTCATTTCTGACACTAATAATCTGGAGTTAGCCTCAGATTCCCCAGATTTATAGATTCAGTTCCACATTCAGTTCAGCAAGTCATGAGACACCTACATTTCTGAGCAACTGGCTACAAATCCAGGTTCCCGTGACCTCCTCCTTAGGTTCAAGAATTTTTCTAGAATATCTCACAGAACTCAAGGCAACACTTTACATACATTTGTTGCATTTTTTATAAAGGATACAAATCAGGAACAGCCAGAGGGAAGAGCTACATAGGGTAAGGCGTGTGTGTATATGTGTGTGAGGGAGGGAGAATTTGCAGAGCTTCCACGCTCTTTCTAAGTGTGTTGCTCTCCCAACAGTTTACGCAAACCAGTAGCTCTTTAAATTTCATTGTTTACAAGTTTTTAAAAAACTCAGTCTCCAGCCACACCACCTTCCCCCTTTCCCTTCACTTTCCAGGGGTTGATAGATGGATTGAAAAATTCCAACCCTCCAATCACTTGATCCATCTGGTGACCAGCCCTATCCTGAAGATATTTAGGAATCCCATTCTAAGTCACTTCGTAGCATAAACTCAGGTGTGATCAAAAGGGGCTCTTATGAATAACAAAAGACATTCCTATCACAGGAAATTCCAAGGGTTTGAGGAACTCAGTGTGGAAAACCAGGAAGAAGATCAAATATACATTTCATTACTCCACTCATCTACAAAGACATTGGAAGGACATTGGTGTTACTTTAAAGGGAACAGACAGCTTGCATGTTCACGAGTAGTGAACATCACCTGAAGTGGATGAGGAGGGTACTGAGAGAAACATTAGTCCTGGAGAGTTAATTAGAAAGACTTACAATATATTAAGATGAAAGGTTGATGGGAACTTCCAATGGGCCCAAGAAGAGTTATTCTGATCTCCTCTATACCCATTGGTTGGTCAGGCCCGATACTATTATGTTCATTTAGACAATTATCCATTATTTATATGGTGAAAGAAAATGAAGTAATGAAGGGTAAGGCTTTAACACGGAGTCACAAGATTATGCGAGAATTGCACCCCCACCTGCTAAAGCTCAAACTGCAGGATGTTTCAATAGATTTGGATAACAACTGAAGTCAGTATGTGCTGGCCTACAGTATCTCACAGCTGGAAATACCTTGATTAACTAACCAATCAGAACAAATTTGCAATTCAGTATTTCTACACCGCCAATGTGCTGTCTCCAAAAACAATTTCTTGTAAAAATCCCTCTAAAAAGCCTTTCCTGGAATTGCCTTACCAAACAATATTCAGGGCTGTCCTGATTCAGTGTACCCAAATTGCAATTCTGTATTTTCCAAATAAATGCTATTTTTTGATCTCTGTGTCAATCATTTATTTTTCTTTAGTTAATAGTATCTTGCTTACTTTCGAAAAGGATTTGAGTATTCAAGCTAATACATGCATAAATGTGAAAACATAAATGCATATACAGGAATATAATTTAATTCAACCAACTCTACTGAGAACTTGTTCTGTGTCAGTTGTACAACATAAATGGGGAAGTTGAAAACCTACTTTCAACCCTCGCTACACACACACACACACACACACACACACACACACACACACTCACACACACACCATACATTGCACGATCAATTACTTTCAGTAGAAAGAACACATGACTGGAATCTCCTTTTGATATATTTTAATATGTGTGTGTATGTATATATATATATATATACACACTCCAGAATGGAGGCTTGTCACCTGCTGTAGAACTTTTAGAAAATGCCTATTAGTGTTTTCCTGTATTGCTACTATATTAAACATGAGTGAAATATTAGTTTCCAAATAAAATACAGCTCCAAAGAATAGAACAGATCCAATATTAGAATAGTCATTTATTCAATACATTGTTTTCTACTGAGAAATGGGCAGTTGTTAGAAGAATTTAGTACACTTGAGAAATCAGATATTCGTAGTTGACTCATATCATGTACAGTTCCAAAGAAGCAATTCTATTTCCTATTTGGCTATGCTCCATAAATCAAAGAAAACATCAGAGGCAATTTCAGTAGGAGTGATGTGGGTAACCGTCAATGTGTTATGATTTGAGAAATTATAAGGGTTTTCTACCATATTGTTTCTTCAGCTGAGTCTGCCATGATCTCAGCAATTCATAAATTGACTATTCATAAGGTCCTCCCACCCCAATTAAAATAAAACCTTTTTTGAAGGTTGCATGAAATAAAGATGTTAAATGATTTTTCTTAAATTGATTTGTCAGACTATTAGTTATCTGACAGAATCCAGGGGATGCAGGACTGAAAAATCAGCAACATTTAGTGGTAACAGAGAGTTCAAGAGTAAATCAAGGTCTTTAGTAGAAGCAGCAAAGTGAATGGGAAAACCATTGATACATTAATTAACAAACATTTGCTTAGCACCTATTATACATCAGGGTGTTACATGCTAGCCACTGGGGTTAGAGTAGTGAGAAAGAAAGACACAATCTCTGTTCTTTAGGAGCTGAAAGTAGGTCTAGAGCAGGAGTTACAACATGAAGAAGTGGGGTTGTAATTTTAGTGAGGTTGTAGGTTGGTCAGGGAAGTACTCACTGAGAGGTGAACTTTGGAGTAATTTTAAATGAAATGAGGGCCTGTAACTATGGAGATATCTCCTGAACGTGCCCTCCTGGGCAAAGGAAACAGCAAGTCAAAAGCTCTGAGTCAGGGACATGGTTGATATGTTCAAGGAGCAAGAAGGAGCCCCAGATGTTAAGATAAGAGATAATGAGAAAGAAAACAGTGGGAGATGGAGTTAGAGGATCATCGGGGCCTGATCATGCAGGATTTTTTACGTCATAGTAAGTACTTTGACTTTCACTCAGATAGCTAGCTATGGGAGTGTTTTTTGCATAGGAGTGACGTGATCTCATTTATATTTTAAGAGAATCACTCTGTTGTTTTAAGAGCTTTCAAGGGTCAAAGTGATAGGAGGAAGAATATTGAGCAAACTAGTGACATAATCCAAGCTAGAGAAGATGTTGGCAGGGTTGTTTATTAATAAGTGGTCAACTTCTGACTGTATTTTCAAGATACATTGAACAGGATTATTGAAGAAATACAAACAGGTGTGAAAGAGTAGTCAAGGGCTACACCAAGATTTTTGCTTGAGAGACTGAAAGATGGGAGTTACCACTTAATAATAGGAGGAAGACTTCAGGTTGAGTTTGTGGAGTGATAGCTTGAGCCACCTGTTAGATTTCCACATAGACATGTCAAGTAAGCAGCTGACCCTAGAGGTATAAAGTTCAAGACAGTAATCTAGCCTGGAAATATAAATGTGTCATTTATAGAACTTCAAGCCATGAAATGGAATTGGATAACTATATACATAAACATTTAAAGATCACTCATATATACATATGTGTGTGTGTGTGTGTGAGAGAGTGTGTGTGTACGGAAATGAAGTCCTACATAAGAAGTTGGGGACATGAGAGAGAATCAGCAAAAGAGCCAGAGGAATTACCAGAAACATAGCTAAAAACCAGATGAGTGGAGGTCCTAAAAGCCACAGGAAGAGGATATTTGAAGGCAGAAAGAGGGATGAATTATATCAAGTGCTCTGATAGGTCGGGAGGGATGGCCCTATGGATGGAGGGACAGCTTATTGAAATAGGGACAGCTTATTGAAATTTTGTGGACAAAACAGAAGGGAAAATGACAAAGGGAATGGGGAAGGGGAATTTCATGTGTTCCATAATGTTCCCTTGGATTGGTTGGGGAAAGATTAACTTTGGTTCTTTCACTTTTATTTCCAAATAATTCCCTTACCCTGTTAATTTCTCTTTTTAAATTTCTTCCCTTTGCCCCATTACTCTCCATCACCAGTCTGTATTATTCCTTTATCTTCTAACTACACGGTCATCCCCTAAATGGTGTACATTTTCTGTGGGAAAGACGGGGCCAACTCATCTATTAAGCAGAATAGGAATAGTGCTTAGAGCCCATGACACTTTCAGGGTCCCAGGAAAATACCTTAATTTCTTTTAAAATCAAGAGAAAAAATGAACTATTAGGTTAAATGAAGTGTTTTCATATGCATCATTAATATATATTTTTTATGCCAATGTTGTCGTAAAGTACTTTTTATACTTTTTTTAATGAAGGAAAGGGCCATAAAGAAAAAAGTGCCTAGGGCCCATGAAAGTCATATTGTGCCCCTGGGACCAGAGATATTTTGCCCTGTAGCCAGGTGATGCTGGAGCAGAGCTTCATTCAAAGCTTTTCCCTCTTTCAAATCCTTCTATTGAAAAATGTCTCTGTACTAAATAAGAGCCAACATCTCAGCTTTAGGAAATTACTTTCCTAAATCTTTCATCAAACCGACTTTCGGGATTTTCTTTTCTTTTTTTTTATTACATTTTTATTTTGTCAATATACAATGTATATGATTATTATGACCCATCACCGACACCTCCCTCCCTCCTTCCTCTCTCCCCTCCCCCCCAAGAATGTCCTTTCCGTTTGCTTGTTGTAACAACTTCAAAAAGGTATAGTTGTTTTTTTTTGTGTGTTTGTGGGTAAATTAATTTGTTTATTTTTTTAGCTCCCACCAATAAGTGAGAACATGTGGTATTTCTTTTTCTCTGCCTGACTCGTTTCACTCAATATTATTCTCTCAAGGTCCATCCATGTTGTTGCAAATGGCAGTATTTCATTCGTTTTTATAGCTGAGTAGTATTCCATTGTGTAGATATACCACATTTTCCGTATCCACTCATCCGATGATGGACATTTGGGCTGATTCCAGTTCTTGGCTATTGTGAAGAGTGCTGCAATGAACATTGGGAAACAGGTATACCTTCGACTTGATGATTTCCATTCCTCGGGATTTTCTAATGTTTCATCCTGTTCCTCCTTTTTCAGTCTCTATTCCTTAACCACACCAATTGGTTTTCCCACCGCCTGTCCTACAGTTTTCCTGCTCTCTGTTTCTAGTCCCCTAGCCTGAATTGCATTTCATACCCCAACCTATCAACACATGTTCCTGTTAGACCCTTAAGAGTTTAAAAGCTATTCTTCCAGTATCATTCACTACAGAAATAATCTCTATATCTTCTGTGTCCATAAATTTCTTTATTACTCTTTTCTGCATACTAAATACAGAATACAGTTGAGATCTTTGCACTAAATTTGTTGTAATTTTGTTCTTTGACAAGTGGAACAGACCAAAAATGTGAAATGGGTCAACCGAAGACATGGTAGAAAAAAGTGGACATACCTGATCTTTGATCACAATATGGGCAGTCCTGGTAGCAAGGAGACTGGTAAACTACTATATACTGTGCGTACTCAATCTACAAGGGCACTAAGAGTGGAACATTCAGATTCACAGTGGCAGACTTTCATGATTTTAGAATTTGTTAGCAGTTTTTACGGATTCGATCAGAGGTAGGCCAACTACAGTGCTGCCCATGGGCTAAATCCAACCCAGGGCTTGTTTTTGTAAATCAAGCTTAATTGGAACATCGTCACATCCATTTGTTTATGTATTGTCCAGGACTGCTTTCCCACTGCAGGGCAGAATTGAGTAGCTGCTACAGAGACTGCTTGGCCAACAAAGCCTAAAATATTTATGATACCTTACTTTGCAGAAAAACTTTGTCGACCCTGCAACTAGACTGAGACAAGGAAGCAAAAAGAGTCGGTTTGAGGTGACCCTTCTGAAAGTGGTGAGGAAAACAGGACAACTTGATCACAGAGAAAGCAAGAATTAAACTGATGTTCATAAAGTATGAAGGCAAAATGACTCAGGTACTAGAATAGAAAGAAAATAAACAGCAACTCAAGAGCTTTTAGGATTTTATTTTATTTTGGTTTCATTTGCTCATTAGTCTGAACATAAATCTGCCTTTATCTTCAATGAGAACAGATGAATAATTTTAATAAATTTCCATTTTGTGCATAAGCTAGTTTGAAGGGATTTCTGTTGCCAAGAATTCTCATTTATGTAGTGACAATCCAATAAGTGCACATCAGAATGTCTGAGCTCAGGTTATAGAATTCAAACACTGGTTGCTTCTGTAAGACATATGTTTTCATGAGCCTCACCTGTGCAGTGGTGTTAATGATAGTATGTATCTGTCCTTTTTCATCTTCTTGTTGTTGCGATGGTATAAGGAAATTATCAATTTTTTTTGGTGGGTGGCCTGCATAGAGATCTGAACCCTTGACTTTGGGTTATCAGGACCATGCTCTCGCCAAGTAAGTTCTAACTAGTCTGAGATTATCCATTTTAAGCCATTAAACATGTACATAGTGTAGTATAGTGATACCCCATAGTTGGAGAACAGCCTTCAGATTCTGGTGGGTGGTTGGGATTTTTGTTCTATTACTTATTAGGGGCCTGCATAGGGATCTGAACCCTTGACTTTGGGTTATCAGGACCATGCTCTCGCCAAGTAAGTTCTCACTAGTCTGAGATTATCCATTTTAAGCCATTAAACATGTACATACTGTAGTATAGTGATACCCCAGAGTTGGAGAACAGCCTTCAGATTCTGGTGGGTGGTTGGGATTTTTGTTCTATTACTTATTAGCTGTGTGACGTTAAACAAATTATTTGACTTCCCTCAACTACAGATTTCCTCCTGTGTAATATAATTAACAACAAGGATCTCATGAGAAAATGACAAATGTAAGGTGCAGATTTAGTAATCATTAGCTAAGGACACAGATAGAATAGAGATGAAGACAATACCTCTCCCACTACCTTATTTATTTATTTTTGGAGTAGGTTATAAACATCAGTTGTGCCTGTGTCCAAAGGAACATGACTGAGCTGTTATTCCCACTTTAATACGACAGAGCAGCATGTGGTCAAGGTAAGTATCCTGACTATACCTATCACTAAGCATGGTTATTGCTGTCCTGAAATAAACATAATTTTCATTAAAGAATTTGTGAAGAAAGATGATTTTACAAGTTACCTTGCTACCATCTAAATACGCACTGATTTGTTAAATCAGTTAAGTTGCTCTCCCACACCTTCCATTTATACAGTGAGTTAATAAAAGACAAGATTTATCTGGAGTTAAGAAAAAAACACACCATGAAGTTTAAGGCATCATCCTACTTGATACATTATACGAAAGCATTTGAAGGCTGGTTTAAATAAATATTCACTAGAGTTGAATATCACCCCAGCTTACTGCATTATTCCTATCTCAGTGATCTTTATGGTTCCCACACCAGGACTGCATGGATTTCATGTGCAAAATAATTCATTAATGAGAAGGTATTTTTTCTTTCTTTTTATTATGAAAAGATACTGTCTCAAACTACTTGCTCAGAAGGAGGTTTTAAAAAACACCTTGGAAACATTCAATGTCACTGCAGCTATTACTGGAATTCTAATAAAATAAACATTAATTTACGGCTCCAACTTGCTGCATTTAAATTTAGAGGAGATAACATTCAAACTAGCAGAAACAAACAATAAAACAGAGTAACATGGCAATAATAAAACTATTATAATTTACAGTTCTGACCGCTTACAATTGGAAATATGCAGTGCAAAATATGGCTTGATTTTAGAAATCCAAGGAAATTTTAGACAAACATAATTAAACTAACTAAATACACTTGCGTTATTCCCCTGACCCCTTACGTTTGGTGGGTGGTGAAGAATGTCAAAATCACTGTCTGTTATCTGTTAGAGGCTCAGTGTAACAGATTTTTTCCCTTTTCCTCTGTAATCGTTTAAATCATTTTGTTTTCAAGTAATGGAAATGAAGCTAGGTAAGCAAAAGAAGGGCATTATTTTAAATGTATTTGAAATCCAAGGAAATGGAAGGAAAATAAACAGCAACTCAATAATTTTTAGGATTTTATTTCTCAATTATGCTTCCCCTGAGAATGTTCTTCACTGGTGCCCTGGTGATGTTCCTCTCCCTGAAGACCAGCTCTCTTACTATTTAATCCACACTGTGAAATAAGGCTGCCTCATGAAGCTGGGTTTGTAGTTTGTGTCACATGCACACTGGAGAGCTTTGAAATCCATGTCCAAATGCCTGGGACAGAGAACCTTGTTGGTCTAGCTGGGGTCTGTGTTTCCATGTGTAGTCAGTGGGAACTGAGTGACGTAAGTATAATTCTGGCTGCCAGGAGATATTCCTGTGGATCATGAATCTGTTAACGTGGTTTAACAAAAACTGAGCAAACTTTCCTGCTCTTCCTCAAAAATAAAATTGAATGTTTAGCAGAAAATGGGCATAGTCAGGAACTATCACCCACATCCCAGGCACATAGAGTAATACGCTGCTGCTTCTCCAAAGAAAAGGATTTACTTTGCTATCCTAAAAGAAGTATCCTCTTCTAGCAAAGCTCTTTAAAGCCTACACGTTCAAGGTCAGACACATCACACAGCTGAACACCAAGGTGGAGAATGCCTGCTGTAAATTTAATGGAGCATTGAGGGGAGAGGGGAGCTGAGGCAAACATGAGAGCTTGCAGGGGCCTGCAGACAGGAGATAGCCTCTACTGAGTTCCTGCCAATTACTGACTTGCAGTAATGCACACTGTATCACCAGGTCTTCTGATTTTTCTGTGGATTCCTGAAATCCAGATGTATAGGTGAAATTTTCCTACTTGAAAATTTTCGGGAATTATTCAATTAACAGTGAATAGGTGAACAATAATATGTTTGAGGTTTAAATGCAGCTTATTGGCCTCTAGTTTGTGAGATGGTTAAACAAATGATCGAATGCATGGATACATGAATTATATTCCTTTGGTAACCTTGATTGCTTATCTCAACGGGATGCTGACCAAACCCTCCTGAAATATTCATACCTTAGGGTGAACTTCCAAAATGTGACTAAAAGTCTTGGCAGTTTGCAGAGGAAGTAGATTTATCTGCTGGGTAAGCTTATCTCTTGCATGAACATGTTTTTTCTATGACTTACCTGGCCACTTTGAGCAATATAACATAGGTTAACCTATTCGGTACAGGCCAACCAATACAAATCCATTGTTCATCATAATACTTAGAGAGACAGGTCTATGATAGGAAAAAACAAGTCTTGCTAAAGAATATAAATGGAAAAGAGTTGTTGCTGAATCCTAAAAAATTGCCACTTAGGACATTGGCATATGAATAGCTTTGTGACTGTTCCAATAGGTGTCAGCCAAGTGCCACCTGAGCTGTTCTGACAAAGCTAAAATAGTGTGTCACAACTTCCTGTTTCACCTACAAACTAGAGCAGTGCTATTTCAGACTGAGAAAGCCTCCCCCTATTATATAACAGCTAGGCAATATATTTGTTTTGAAGAATAGAGGACAGTTGATATTTTAAAGTGTGGCAAACTTAGGATACTGTCAGATAAAATAGCTTGTGTAACTTCCTTGAAAGATTTCTGATCTTGCATAGCCGAGAGGTTGACATATTGTGACAAAGCTCCCATTTTAATTATAGACCCGATCTCAGAGCACATTAGCATTTAATCCACGAACAACACAGCACTTAAAAAACTTTTCCCTTTGGTACTTCATCTTATAATTCCCAGCTGACATCTTCCCTGTACTTTATGGCTGGGGAAGTGACATTTCTAATGAGCATACTTGTATCATGTCTTGTAGGATCTGACTCTGACTCTCTGATACCTCACACAGGCCTCAACATGAGGATCCAAATGAGTGATCTGGCTCTGGGGAGAAGCTCTATTTGAGGAATCACTATGTTTTTTTTTCAGTGTCGTCTTTTTGCCTTTGAGATTAAGAAATATTCATCACACAGAAATCACACCAAATACCAATAATGTCTCCTAGTTATCAGTTACCTCCACTCCACACATCTTGGCATGACTGTTGTATTTTCTATATTCTTGCCCAGGCTTCTTTTCTGACTCAGTTTCTCAGTTCTCCCACCCTATTGTCTTTGGGCTTGTTCTTCCTATTTTTGTCCTTACAATGTCTTCTTTCTTCAATCCAATCCAGTTTTAATACAACAAACATTAATTTGAATGGAGAGTCAGTAAAATTGGAACATGTCCTACCCTCTGTAAATTAATTGGATATCAGTCATTCAAGGTCCCACTCAAGTCTCATTTCTCCCATGAGGTTTCCTTACTTGGAGCTTAATTGTTTTCTAAGTCCTTCCTCTCTAATTCTCCCTCCACTGGTTCAGAATCCAGCTGATCTATTTTCTCCTCTTCTTCTTTTGACTTATTCTATTTAGGCTACAAAACCTGAACTAATGTCTACCTCCTCCATTCAATACTCTCTGAATCGACTCTCATGTGATGTTTTTTCTGATCTACTTTTATAATTATTTTCAGATGCCCATTTACTCATTGACTGGGTCTCTATCTTGATATTTCCTCCAGAGGAGGTCATATCTCATAGTCACTGAGCTGGTAAGAGAAAAAAAGAGGGTGCACAAAACATACTAACCAGTTAAGCAAGAAAGAAAAATAATTGATGTTTTTTCTGATTTACTTTTATAATTATTTTCAGATGCCCATTTACTCATTGACTGGGTCTCTATCTTGATATTTCCTCCAGAGGAGGTCATATCTCATAGTCATTGAGCCGGTAAGAGAAAAAAAGAGGGTGCACAAAACATACTAACCAGTTAAGCAAGAAAGAAAAATA
>NW_007728305.1:149862-151884 GCF_000696425.1 Galeopterus variegatus | reverse complement strand
GGTAAGAGAAAAAAAGAGGGTGCACAAAACATACTAACCAGTTAAGCAAGAAAGAAAAATAAGAAAGAAAAGAGAGAAAGATGAGTGAAGACCTCAGAAATAAAAATAACCATGCTGGGAATAACCTGATCTGAATTTCAATATTAGTCAGGTACTTCAAACTTAAGTATAAGGAAACATGAAAACGGTGTTATGTGATTTCTTTCTCAGACAAAACCTAAGTTAAACATGTGTTAAGGCATGTTCAGATTCACTAAGATTTTAAATTTGCAAATCAACTTGGCATTTTCACTACTGCATGCTTTCAGAACATAGATCATTCCATAGATTAGTTCTCACTGTCTTGTTTGGGTAGGCCTGGTTTCCAGGGCATCCCTTGCAATACTTGGATAGGATATGCACTGGAATTTATGATCCTGTTTTTCTGGGTTGGGAACATTAATACTTTCATTTAATTTAGCTTCTGTCACTAAGGAGCTCTCAGAAAATGAAGCACTTCAAAATGTAAGTTTATTGCACCTATATTCATCTCATTTCATGGGAATATTACAGGTCAGCAAATTAAATTTCTGTTGTACTTTTCTTGTGTCATTTCATTATTTTCAATAACCAATAATTACACTTAAGTGATATGTATAACTATTTTTATTTGAGGAGGTAAGGGAATATTTCAAATGTGTGGGATAAAAACTTAATTAGTTAAGATGACATTTATTAAGTTCTTAGCTTGATTAAAGATAGCAGTTGTCAGTTTTACAAAAGGAGAAATGAAAATCAGATATATTTGAAACTGCCCAGAGAGTAGCATTATTAAATTCTTTCTCCTTTATTTGCTTTTAAATATTGTTTTGCTCAAAAAGCTGGAAAAGGAAAATTTTCTGATGATAGGTTTATAAAGGGTTGATAATTGTGTGGTTGATACAATAAAGGAACTTCATTTCTGCATGGCATTTATTTAAGGTGAAGCCTTACAGTCTCCTACTGAGATAATATAGTCCTTTGCGTATTATTGATTGCTTCATGTTTAAAGAGCATACCATAGCTCCAAATCCTGTTTTTTGAATATTGCATAAAATGAAANAAGGAAAATTTTCTGATGATAGGTTTATAAAGGGTTGATAATTGTGTGGTTGATACAATAATGGAACTTCATTTCTGCGTGGCATGTATTTAAGGTGAAGCCTTACAGTCTCCTACTGAGATAATATAGTCCTTTGCGTATTATTGATTGCTGCATGTTTAAAGAGCATACCATAGCTCCAAATCCTGTTTTTTGAATATTGCATAAAATGAAACTGGGTACTGGATTACACATTTCTACAAATTGGTGAGCTTGCTAAATTAATTTTCTAGGCTATATTTATTATCTCTCTTACTAGTTTCATTCATAATGCTTTAATTTAACATAAAGAAATACATTTATCAAATTCTATAATGAGAATCTAGGGGGGTTGATTATATGCAATTGCTTCCAAAACTTAAATAAAGATATCCAGTTATCTTTAAACTAGAATAATTCCTGAGGTTGGGAGAGGGTCAGGAAATTTCAACATCAACGTATGGAAGAATGAGATCCAGAAATCCAGTAGTTCCAGAAATTTATTGTTGAATAACAAAGCACCCCAAAAGTTAGTGGCTTAAAACAACAATGTTTACTCTGCTTAAGAATATGGGCAGACTTGGTGGAGACTGCTTGTTTCTCATCCACTTGGCATTGGCTAGGGTAGCTTGAAAACTAGAAGCTGGAGTCATCTGAAATGTCACTCACTCAAATGACTGGTGCTTGGGCTGGAAAAACTCAAACATCTGGGTATGAGGGAGCTGGGATTCTGGAATTTCTTTCCATCTCTATGTAATCTCTCCACATCATCTTTCCAGGACAGTGGCTTCAGAATAGTTTAATTTCCTGCATGTAGGCTCAGAGCTCCCAAAAGCCTGTATCCTGAGAGAGAGAACCAGGCAAAAGTGGTATTCCTGTTTGTGACCTAGTTTCAAAAGTCACTCACTGGCACTTATGCCTCA
>NW_007728305.1:134893-148877 GCF_000696425.1 Galeopterus variegatus | reverse complement strand
ATCTCTCCACATCATCTTTCCAGGACAGTGGCTTCAGAATAGTTTAATTTCCTGCATGTAGGCTCAGAGCTCCCAAAAGCCTGTATCCGGAGAGAGAGAACCAGGGAAAAGTGGTATTCCTGTTTGTGACCTAGTTTCAAAAGTCACTCACTGGCACTTATGCCTCATTCTCTTTATTATAAAAAGAAGTCACTGAAGCCTCCCATATTTGACAAAGGGATTAGACTACTTTTTGATGGCAGGAATTCAAAGGATTTGAGATATATTTAAAACCACACTAATTTCTGAATGTTCTATCATCAATATTAATATAACTAAAGTAAATATAGCAAGGTATGTTATTCCAATGTTTCCTGGACCCTGTCAAGCCATATTCCTCCAAGTTAAAGCACTGTACACAACATTCATGCTTTTCTAAATATGCATCTACTTGCATTCTTACTCTTTAATGTTTTAATGTTTCTAGTCAACTGATTTTTTTTTTTTTACATAAACAGTATTACTTTAAAGAGGATTTGTATTAGGTTGTATCCTTTGAGAAGTAGATACCAAAATAGGATAATATGTAAAAGAAATTTATGGGGAAACTTCTAGAAGGTTAAAGTAGAGGGAGACAGAAAAGGGGAGCTTTCAGAACATGATGTAGGTCTGACACCTGTGAAAGGAGAAGGGGGAGGAAGGAGAACTGGACAGGAAGAATCTCATAATATGACACTGTTCCAAGAAAGATTTGACCAGGCCACTTGAGAGCTGTTGAGCCAAAGTCACTCTTTGGGAGACTCCTGCAGCTTGCAGGAATGAGCATTAACTACTACCTCAGCATACTCAGGCACTGGCTGTGAGTGGCTCATGGGAAATGTGACCTTGGTATGAACTCAGTGGTGGACCAAGCAGAGGCAGGTGGGCCTATGATTTAATTGTGATTCTAATTATGTTTCCCTATAGCAGGAGATCAGAGTGGCATATGTATATTGTCCTCTTATAAATTTTACATAACTGTAGTAAGAGAAAGCAATATTGCATGCTATTATAGACCTTAATCATGAAAAACANCATAACTGTAGTAAGAGAAAGCAATATTGCATGCTATTATAGACCTTAATCATGAAAAACAAATATAATGGAACAAAAAGATGGATTATTAAAAAAAATGCAATTTAATAAAATCAGGACTTTACTTCCTAGAAGATGAAGTAAATGTACTTTCCCTATTCTTCACCCCGCCAGCTGGTAATAAGGTGGCGGAGACCAGCTCCAGTCGAGTTCTGGGTACCCAAAAAGGGAGAGGGAGAGTTGGCAAAAATAACAAACACAGACGGAGACCTCAATGCATCAGTATGCACGTTCTCTCTCTGTGGGCTGTCAGCATGTTGCAGCTGGAGCACATAGAGCATGAGACAATGCCTTTTATTTAGATTTTTCTCTGCAGGGGGTTTTTGGGTATCATTTTTTTACATCAGCAAGCTTGGATTAATAATTTTAAAAGGACAGGGGAAGCCAGTTTTTTTTTCCTTCATTAGCACGTCTCGGGTGATTAGCTCATGCTTCCTCCTTTTGGTATCAGGTTATCAGATTGGGACCATCTTCTCATTGTCCTGAAGTTAACCTGTGACCTTTTCTGGTTGGCAGGCTGTGGTTAATATCTACCCTATTAACAGGGTGGGACTATTGCAGTTACAAGTGATAGACAGTACTATCATATGACCTATGTCTATTGCTAAATGTAAGTACAAACTTGCTAAAAGGAACAAGGCTAACATTTAAATTCTAATGGGGGTGTAATGATCTTATGTTCTAATGGAATGAACCTACTGTTCTTATGGAAAAAGAACAGTAGATATTTGAGCAGCATTATCATGCACATCTTGAGGTTACACATTCGCTGTGGCCCTACGGCCTTGCCAGCAGCCCCCCCCCCCCCAGTGGCCTTGCCAAATTGGAGAGGGCAGTCCAAGCTGATTCCTTTAGGATCCTGCCATGGTGTGGACCATGCCAATAAGGTCCCCCATGAGCAATGTCAATGGACACCACACAAGAAACCTAAACTTCCACCCCTACATGGAAGTAACAAGGCCTCCTTCTCCTTCCCCATCATGGTGGTATCAGAAGCAGTGTGATAGACAGGATTTCCATGATAGCCAGTAGTAACAATGTTATCCTTCTACGTTATCAGTAGAGACCACATGGCAAATAGAACTCCCACCCCTGTTTAATAATAATGAAAATTGACATCTCTTGGGTGTCAGTGGTGTCCACACGGGTAAACTGAACCTCTATCTCCACCTGGCAGTAATAAGGCAGTACCCTCCTGCCTCATAATAGTGGTATCAGAGAAAGCCAGCTAAAAGAAAAGATTTAAATAAAATTAAGTGTCTCGTGATATAAAACAAAAATGTCCAGATTTCAATAAAAATCAGTTGTCATAGCCAAGAAGATCTCAGACTGAGTGAATAAAGGCAGTAAGCAGATGTCAGTACTGGGAGGCCAGAGATGGTAGAATTACCTGACAAAGATTTTAAAGCAACCATATTAAAAATGCTTCAACAAGCAACTACAGAAATGTTTGAAACAATTGAGAGAATTA
This sequence comes from Galeopterus variegatus, assembly GCF_000696425.1. Classification (NCBI taxonomy): domain Eukaryota; kingdom Metazoa; phylum Chordata; class Mammalia; order Dermoptera; family Cynocephalidae; genus Galeopterus; species Galeopterus variegatus. The sequence continues at coordinate 146,293 of NW_007728305.1, read as the reverse complement.
AAAAAAAAAAATTCTCAGCAAAGAAATAGATTGCCTCAGCAAGGAAATGGAAGACTTCTTTTTTTGAAAAAGTCGAAATTTACAAAATAAAAAATACAGTAACTGACATTTATACACATACACAGTGGATCAGCTCAAAACTAGAATAGAAGAGACAAAGGAAAGTGTGAATAAAGTGAAAGTAGAAATAACAGAAATTACTCAATCTAAGCCAAGAGAAAAATTAGAATGAAGATAAAAATGAACAGAATATCAGAAGCTGTGGGACTCTAACAAAAGATTTAACACTCCTCTCATCAGAGAATCAGAGAAAGAAAATGAGGGTGAAAAAGTTTTTAAGGAAGTAATGGCTATGAACTTCCCAAATTATGAGTAGAGATAAATTTAAAAATTCAAAAAGCTGATCAAACCTCAAGGTAAATCAAAAGTAGCTCATGCCAACGTACATCATAGTTAAACATCTGAAAGTTATAAAAAGAAAAAAAAAATTAAAGCAGTGAGAGGGATGCAAGATATTACCTAAATTGTAAAATCCATTTGAACAACAGTAGAGTTCTCATCAGAAACCATGTAGGCCAGAAGAAAGTGGCACAGAGCTCATAAATTGCTGAGAAATAGAACAATTAACTCAGAATACTAAACCTAGAAAAATTATTCTTCAGAAATGAAGGGGAAATAAAAGCATTATTAGATGAAGAAAAACTAGGTGTGTTTTTATTTTGTCTGGAGACCTAGACAAAACCAATGACTGGAAACATTTCTCTAAACTGAAAAAAAAAAAAGGAATTTTGGAATATCAAGATAAAAGAAAGAACATGGCAAGCAAAAATATGTGTAGATGCAGTAGGCTTTTCTTTTTAGCTTTATAAGTTTTGTTTAGTGGGTTAATCAAAAATTATAACATAGTCTGAGTTATTTACATACATATAAAATATTTACAATATTTATGTTACAAAATGAGGAGAGTAAGGAATGTAAAGGGATGTAAGATTTCTACAATTCACTAGAACTTGTAAAAAGAAAACATTCGAAGTGGTGATAAATTGTATGCATGTTCATATATATATATATATATATATATATATATACACACACACACACACATGTTTACACATACATACACACAAAATACATAGAGCAGCCACTAAAAAAGATATCTAAAGAGTTGTATCAAAAACACTATAGATAAATTAAAGTGAAATTCTAAAAAATGTTCAATAACCAATAGTAAAGCAGAATAAAGAAAACAAATGAACAAAAAAGGGAGAGGACAAACAGAAAATAAAAAATAAAATGGCACATTTAAATTCCAACAGATCAATAGTTATATTAAATTTATATTGAATAAATATACCAATTAAAAGACAGAGATGGAAAGAGTGGATTAAAAACATGACTGAACTATATGATGTCTACAAGAAACTCTCTTCGAATACAGTGATATGGGCCATTTTAAAGTAAAATGATGGACAGAGATATAACAGGAAAATATTAATCTAAATAAAACAGTAGTACATATATTAATATTAGATAAGATAGACATTAGAGTTAATTAAAAAATCAGCAGACAGAGGAAAAAAGGTCAATCCACCAAGAAGGCATACAATCCTAAATGAGTATTAACCAAACAACAAAGATTCAAATTTGCGAGAAACAAAAGCTGATATAAAAAAATGAAGTAATAGACAAATTAAAAATTTAACTTAAAGACCTCAATACACCTCTATCAACAATTAATAGAATAACTAGTTGGAAATTGAGAAGAACTCAACACCACCATTAACCAACAGGGTCGAAATGACATTTACTGAACACTCCAACCAACGCAGGATAAACATTCTTTTCAAGTGCTGACCAGTACAAAGACAGACCAAATTCTGTGCCATAAAATGAACCTCAATATATTTTTTAAAAATTAAAACTTGCAAAGTTTATCTCACTATGAGAAATAGATCAGATAAAAATAATAGGCAAATATCCAAATGCTTAGAAATTAAACTGCACAACTTTAAATAATTAATGCTCCAAAGAAGAAGTCTCAAGGGAAATCAAATAATACATTGAACTGAGCTAGAAATATTCTTATAATGAAATCAAATTTGTATTTTAATAAAACTCCACCCAAATACTCTCCAAGCCTGCATGTTTTCACTGGATAATTCTACAAAATGTTTAAGAAAAAATTAACACTAATACTACAAATTTCTTTGAGGAAATGGAAGAGGTAACACTTCTTAATTCTCATTGTAGTAAGCTAGTTTTACCCTGATCCTAAATCAGAGAAGGACAGTTTAAATAAACAAAAAACAAAACAAAATTTCATACCAATACTCCTCATGATTATAGATATTTGCAAGCCACATATTTAACAAAAGACTAGAATCTAGAATATATTAAGAATATCCAAAATTCAACAGTACAAACCAAACAAATAGACAAATTTAAAAATGGGAAACATTTTTATTCTTTTACATGGCTGAGTAGTATTCCATTGTATATGTGTGTGTGCGTGTGTGTGTACATATATATACATACACACACACACATATATACATACACACACACACACACACACACACACACATATAATTAACCACAGAAGGAAGATAAGCACCAAAAACGTTTTCAACATCAACAGTCTTGTCACAATGAGATGTCATTCCATACCTATCCAAATATCTAAAATAATATATAATAATATAATAAATTATATACATGTATATATACACACACATATATTAACAGCAGCAAATGCTGACAATGGTGCAGAGAAACTGGATCATGATTACTTATGGAAATGTAAAATAGTACAGCAACTCAGAAAAGTAATGTAGCAGTTTCTTTAAAAAAAAACAAATGCAAAAACAAGAAACTAAACATAGATCAATCATTGTTTCATTTGTGGGGATTTATCCCAGAGAAATGAAGACTTATATTCACACAAAAACTAGTACATAAATGTTTATAGCAGCTCTATGCATAATAGCCACCAAAAGTGGAAACAATCTAGATGTTCTTCAGAAGGTAAATGGTTAAACAGTCTATGGTATATCCATACCATGCAATAATACTCAGCAAAAAAACAAGAAAAAAGCTATCGAAACATACAACAATTTTTATGATTCTCCAGAGAATTATGCTCAGTAAAAAAGCCAGTCATAAAGGTTGCAAACTACATAATTCCATTTATATAGCATTTTATTTATTTTATTTTATTTTATTTATTTTTTATTTTATTTTACTTTATTTTGGAGGCCGGAGAGTACATGGATCAAACCCTGGATCTTGGTGTTGTCAGCACCATGCTCTAACCAACTGAGTATATTGCATTTTTGTTTTGTTTTGTTTTTAAAGATGACTGGTAAGGGGATCTTAACCCTTGGCTTGGTGTTGTCAGCACCAGGCTCAGCCAGTGAGTGAACCGGCCATCCCTATATGGGATCCGAACCCATGGCCTTGGTATTATCAGCACTGCACTCTCCTGAGTGAGCCACGGGCTGGCCCCTATATTGCATTTTTGAATTGATAACATTGTAGAAATGGGAAACATATTTTTAGTTGAAGGGGGGTAAGAAAGGTATAGGAGTGAGAGTTGTTTTGGCTATAAAAGGGCAAAATGAAGGATCCTTGTGTTAAGGGAAATGTTCTTTATCTTGACTGTATCAATGTCTGTGCCCACTTGTCATACTGTGCCATAGTTTTGCAAGATGGTACCATTAGGAAACTGGGTAAAAAGTACATGGGATCTCTATTGTTTCTCACAACTACACGTAAATCTATATTCATCTCATGATACAAATTTAAATAATATCAATTACAAATAATGAAATTAAAGTAATAAAAATATTTGATTTCCAAAGCCACATAAGTGAAATAAGTTAACATGTCTGTTATGATTTGTCAGTAATAAAGGGAATATTATCTTTTGTTGGTTAACTAAAGATGAGAATGGAATATTCAGTTTTGAAATTTACTAAAAACAAATATTCCAACACATAAATAAATTTATTTAAAAAATCTTCTAAAGTAACCTCCAGAATATATGATTTTTAATGTGTCATATTATCTGGTATTTCATCTAAGCAGTAGGAAAGATATTCCTTATCCATTTGCCTCTGCTATTCATAGTGTAAAAATACTTACAAATAACTTTTATCGACTGCTTTGTTTCTCTTCATAGTTTTCAAAATAATTCTAAACTTTTTAGATTCCACATGTTAGTGGGACCATATAATATTTATCTTCCTGTATTTGGCTTATTTCACTTAGCATAATGTTCATCCGTGTGTCGTAATGGCAAGAATTTCTTCTTTTTAAAATAGTTTAAACACTTCAGTGCAAGATCTGAAACTATAACATTGGCCTTAGCGATGAATTTTGGGATATAACACAAAAAGTACAGGCAACACAAGCCAAAGAGACAAGTGGGACTACAAACTCAAAACCTTCTATACAGCAAAGGAAACAATTTACAGAGTGAAAAGGCACCCTATATAATGAGAAAAAATATTTTCATAAAATCTGTGTATCTGATAAGGTGTTGATTTCCAAAATAGATAAAGAACAGACCCAACTGAATAGAGACAAACAACCAGGTTAAAAAATGGTCAAAAGACCTGAGTAGACATTTTTCCAAAGAAGACATACAAATAGCCAACAGGTATCTGAAGAGGTGCTAAATATCACTAATCATTCGGGAAGTAAAAACCAAGACCACAATGAGATATCAACTCAAAGCTGTTAAGATGGCTATTATGAAAAAGAAAAAAACTCCAGCAAATTATCATAAAGAGATCAAACATGTTGTCAAGGATTTGGAGGAAAGTGAACCCATGCACATTGTTGGTGGGACTGTAAATTGATACAGCCATTATGGAAAACAGTATGGAGGTTATTCAAGAACAAAAAATAAAAAATAGAACTACCACAAGATCTAGCAATCCCACTTCTAGGTATATATCCATAGGAAATGAAATCAGTTCGTCAAAAAGATATCTGCACTCTCATGTTATTTGGAACATTATTTACAATAGCCAAGATGAATGGATAAAGAAAATGAGAAATATATATATATACACACATTAAAATATTACTCAGCCATAAAAAAGGACATCTTGACATTTGCAACACATGGATGAACCTGGAGCACATCATGGTAAGCGAAATAAGCTAGACACAGAATGATACATGCTATATGATCTCACATGTGGAATCTAAAAAATTCGAAGGCATAGAAGTGGAGAGTAGAATGTTGGTTGTGTGGGGCTGGGGTTGGGGGAAAGGGGGAGAATTTGGTGAATGGGTACAAACTTTCAGTCATAAGATTAATAAGCTCCTGAAATCTAATGTATGGTATGATGACTCTAGTCAATAATAGTGTGGTGTTCACTTGAAACTTAATAAAGAGCCGATTTTAAGTGTCCTCACTACATACACAGACACGCATATGTATATACATACATATGTAAACGGTACCTATGAATAAATGGTGATGGATGTGTTAATTAATTTCATGTGATAATCGTTACACAACGTATGTGTGCGTCAAATCATCACCCTATACACCTTGAATACATATAATTTTTGTCAACTAAATATTTTTAAAGAGTAAAATAAAATAAAAATAATTTCTGAAAATCTAAAAGAAAACTAAAAAAAATAGGCAAAAGATTTTTAAAAAATTCAAGAAAATAAGGCACGTTAAAAAGGAAACTATTAATTTGAATGGTCAATAAGGACATAATATGTGCTTCACATTATTATTCATCAAATAAATTTAAAACATACCTTTAACATAGGCTTCATATAAATACAGCTGATAAAATTCAAATAAATATGAATTCACAGTTGAAATTTAAAACCACATGAGGGAATGAGACGTTATGAGATTCAGGCAGTAGAAGCAGCGAAGAAAAATTATGACTCCCAAGTTATTCAGATAATGGGATTTTCAGGTTATTTGAAAGTGGAATTTTACTTATACAGGGGTGTTAGTAGTATGTTTACAAAAAATAAAAATATATAATTCTATATTGGTGAAATGAGAAGGTGCTTTATATAATATGGTAGTACCTTAGAAATGGACTTAAAAGCAAAATAAAACCATAAAGAAGCAAAAAGAGAGCATATGAGATTGATGATATAATTGCTTAAAATTCATTACTTATTTCAATACGTGATTTTAAGTCTATTTATTGAGTATCTGCTGTATGTCAAATATTGTCTAACAGGTGGGGACAAAATGTCATGGTGATCTAATTTCTGTTTTCACTTTATAAGGTGAAAGAAGTCATGTTTATGAAATCACTGAAATATAACACTATAATTCTTGATAACATAGCAGTTTATAGACATGTCATTATTTATTAGGAGATAGTATTTGAGCTAATAGCTAAGTGATACACTGGAATTAATTGGGGTAAAGGAAAGGGCAGCTGAAAGGTGGTTATCTCAAAGTGAAAATCATACAAAGCATCTGATATCAGAAGGATCGTGGTAAATTCAAGGGCTTAAGGAGAGCTCAGTAACTGTGTGAGAGGGAAAGGGGTGAATGAAGTAATAAGGGCAGGGATGTTCTGGCGATGGTGGATTTAGTAAGCAATATTTTGTCTGGATATTATTCTTAACAATTTTATCTCAAGCAAAACTTAGTTATATAACCTCTGATCCGTAAAACTGCTTGTGAATTACAGTATCCTAAGTGCCTTAAAATGGATAGTAGTGGAACTAGCAACATAATTAAGAACATAGGTCATGATAGTTTTATAGTAGCACATGTATATTTATATATTTATAATGTTTTATGTTTTACTGTAAAAGTACACAATACTTTTCTATTGGTAATTATAGGGTTTTTTTATTTTTACTATTTTTCTCCTTTTTTCTATTTTAAAACAATGCTATATTTTAATTCATTGTACACATTTCCTTGCATACATTTAATAACAATAAGCATTTGTGTAGCACTTACTCCATACCAGACACTTTTCTGAGATATGGAGCATATAATATAATTCAATCATCATTTATTCTTATGAAAGACCTTGTTATTTCCATTTTGCATATGGAAAAAAATAAAAAGAGAAAACTTCAATAATTTGCCAATGTTTACATATATGGTAGAGCTGGAATTAGAATCCAGGTAGTCTGAATTCTAAAGAATTTTCCTAACCACTACACTAGGTTGCCTCTCACATGTCTGAACACAGTGTAGGATAAACGCATAGACGTGGAATAGTCAAGCCAAATTGTTGGACTGAGTAGGACTGAAGCCACTTTGGGACCTCAAACCACATGGACTTTAGAAAAAAGAAAAGGACTTTTTTTTTATTATTAGCATGCATTTATCTGAGTTCCCTCTTTTCCCATGTTTATTTGATACTTTGAACCTTGGTTATGGGGCAGGATGATATTATTTACATAAATGTAAAATTGTTTTCCAGTCAACCTTCAAACTTGGCATTAGACATATCATATCCAGACCCTGAGAAACTAAGGAAGACATCTATAAAGCCATGCTGATTCCACCCTGAAGCAAAATCCTGTAGGACCCCAAGATAACATCAAAGACAGTGCAGAAGCCAGACACAGAGCCTGGGCAAGAGTTTGACCCTGGCCTCTTACACATCCTCCTTCCTCCTGCTTTTCACTTTCCCTGTTTCATTCCCTCAAGCCCCTCTTTAAAAACCCCTCAGTAAATCTGAGTCTTGGAGATGGTTTTAGGTTGGCCATCTTCTTCAGATATACCAGGGAAACGGGTTAACATAACATCTCCCTGAGATCACTTGTATTCCTGAGTAAGACTGACTTCCTATTCCACCAACATTTGACTTTTGAGTCATTTGTTTTTGTTTTGGGGCAGGTAGCTGGACTTGGGTTTGGTAACAAAATAACATGTACTTTTCAGTTTGCTATAGAACTTACATTGCCTTATTGCCCTTCAAAGAGATTTCATCAATTCATAATTGCATCAATATTTCCTTCATTAATGTGTGTAACTATCAACTATTCTGATAATTGTCTATGTAGTTAAAAATTTTGGTTATTTTTATTTTTATAATTGTGATGCATTTGAGCTCCTAAGTGAATAAGCCACGTGTCATTCTTTACTATAAATTGCCTTTTATGTTTTCTATTGTGTGGTGGCCCTATTACTTCTTAGAGTTTGAAAAGTAAATGAACCATATTTTCTAAATACCATCAATATCAAGTAATATATTTCTCTATTCGTTTACATCTTTTTTTTTCCCAACATTTTATTCTTTGCAATGAAATACCCATTACATTAAATTTACTATCTTAACCATTTTTAACTTTACACTTAAGTGATATATAAAACATTCATATTATCATGCAACCATCACCACCATCTGATTTCAAAATTCTTATCATATCACAAACTAAAACTTTATACCCACTAAACAATAAATCCCCATCCTTTCATTCCCCCAGTTACTGGCAACTACCAGTCTATTTTCTGTTTCTATAAATTTGACTACTAAGTACCTCAAATGAGTGGAAAAATACAGTATTTTTCTTTAGTGACTGCCTTGTTTTATTCTGGCTCATTATAGTTTTCTCAACGTTTATCTATGTTGTAGCATATGTCAGAATTTCTTTCCTTTTGAAGGTTGAATAATATTGCATTGTGTGTATGTACCATACTTTACTTATTCATTCATCCATCAATGAACTAAGCTTTGCTTCTGTCGATTTGACTATTGTGAATAATACTGCTATGAACACGGGCATACAAATATCTTCTTGAGACCATGCTCAAGGAGAAGTCCCTATGCTCGGGTTTGAATAACTAAGTTGGGTCATTAAAGTCCTGATGAGCAAAGACAAAAAAAATATTTTTTTTCCTCTCTCTAGGTTTCTCTAGGCAATTTCGAGAAACAGAAACTGTTACAATTGGCTATATTTCTGGATGAAATGTGTCTATCTGTGCACAGAGTTCGCAGGTGTTAAAGCAGAAGCCTACTAGAAAAACAACAAACAAAAACACAGATAAAAGGCTTTTTAAAAATCAGATCACTATGAGGAATGTTATCAGAATTAGCAGTATGCATTTTTGCCTGTGTTGACTGGTCAAACAGGATTATATTTGTCTCCACTAGAAGGTTTTAAGGGTAAAATTATGAACCCAGGAAAGACAGAAAGATCATTCTGTATGCAATTCTTAGGCAAATGAGGCTAACTGACTGGTCAAACAGGATTATATTTGTCTCCACTAGAAGGTTTTAAGGGTAAAATTATGAACTCAGGAAAGACAGAAAGATCATTCTGTATGCAATTCTTAGGCAAATGAGGCTAATTTAGCATTGATAGAAAAGAAACAAGTATGTAGGAGAAAAGTAGATATGAAAAAGCTATGAATATGAAGATGTAGTTGTGATTAGGAAGGTTACAAAGAAAAGAGAATACCTTTGTGGGAAAGCATCTGGTGCAGTGAATTTTTGTCCTAGAGTAAAATGACTAGCTATTTTAGAAGTAGGAAGTATAGGACAAAAACAAAGTCTGAGCAAGTCACAGTAATGATTTGTGAAGGTTGAATTTATGAAGGAATTTTATAATGAATTATGACACTATTTAATTAAGTGTTTCAAACGTTTGCTGTTTGGCAAACTTCCCCAAACCAAATTCTAGAAATTCAGTCTTTTTGATTAAAACTCACTTTGAGATGTACAAAGACCCCCAGAACTTCTCAAAAGAGATACACACACACAGATATATATGTATGTACACACGGATGTATATATACCACACACACACACACACACACACACACTCATGTATATATGAGAGGTATTAAAACCAACAGGCTTATCTGAGAGATTAAACTGTATGGAAAGCATTGTCGAAATAAGAAATGATGTTTGACCTTTTCGTATTGTTATGTTATTAATAAGCGCTCCAAAATTGTATAAGGTTCCTAGATTGGTGTTTCTAGGTATAAATCCTACCAGTCTTAGTTTTAATTTTAATTTTTTGTATGCCACAGAAATAATCATCCTTTAAGTTTTGTTGCCTACAGTCAGTGAAAATGAAAAGAACTATTAGACACAGATTTCAAATAACTTTAAGATCAATGGACAGAATAAAATTTTCCAAAATTCTAATGAAGAAACTGATGAGTTTATAAAATTACTAATCAAGATCAAGCAAAGTGAAAATTGATTGCATGAAGTTAGGTTACTGATAAACATAATGTTTTGTAACTTTAACTTTTGCCTCTTTACTTAAAAAGTCTTATTTTCCAGATTTGAGGAAAGTCTCTTTTAAACTGTCTATAACTTAACAGCAATTTGGTAAAATATAATTTATGAACAAAGATGTAAGCATTTACCTTCTCCCTATTTGATTCCTCCAAAATTTGAAAATACCTAATGAATATCTTTATGATTTTTATGGCAACATGGTTATTTACATAAGTTCAATAAGAATCTGTGCTCTCTTTATCACAGGATAAAATCGAAAACAATTGCTATAAAATAGCATGTCTCTTCTAAGTTCCTGGCCCAGTGCATGTTACCCTATCTGGCCTATTTGCTGTTTCATCTTCCCCCACCTCACGTGAGATCAGTATACCCAGGAATGTGCCTTTCCAGCACCTAGGGATCAGTACAAAGAAAAGTAAAACCTTTTCAATCAGAAAAATGATCTTCAAAGCTTTCATGAGGAAAGTTTTGATCAAAAAGGGGGATACGATGTCTTCTCTACATAAGCAGTTCTCTAAAAGTACTCACAGCCTTGATGGGTGGATCATGACTTGGATGAGACATCCTGTTCCTATACAAAGGACTGGTGTAAGTTCTGAAAATTGTCGATGTACCAATTAATGTACAGCTTGTTAAGTCTAAGTATTGACAGTAGGAAAATTGTTGGAGTGAGGAGGACTGAAGCCATGTTGGGACCTAAAGCCGCATGGACTGTAAGCAAATTTTTAAATAGACCCAGTTTTTTGGTTTTTTGTTTTCCTTGGCATGCATTTCTCTGAGTTCCCTATTTCCCTTCACAAGACATTAATTGTAAAGTTATTTTCCAGTCAGCCTGAGGCTGCAAACCTGCAGACCCTAGGAAACCAAGGAAGATATCCATAAATCTATGCTGATTCCACTCCTCTAGCAGGATCTTGAGGTGACGACAAGGATGGGAGCAGGCACCAAACAGAGACTTGGTGAGACTTTGCACCAGAGCCGAGTGGTTCAGGCTCAATCTCTGAGGGGGGCATTAGCTCATCTGCTCCAAGTTTTCCCTTGAGTGCAATAGCTACTCCTGTACAATAGAACCAGAAGGAAACAGAGTGGGCTATAGCCCGAGGTTTCCACAGGGCCACGTTGGAATGGCTAACTAGAGATGACCAAAGCTTTCTGAATGTCCTAGTAGGAGTACCCCTGA
>NW_007728305.1:132743-134503 GCF_000696425.1 Galeopterus variegatus | reverse complement strand
TCCACTCCTCTAGCAGGATCTTGAGGTGACGACAAGGATGGGAGCAGGCACCAAACAGAGAATTGGTGAGACTTTGCACCAGAGCTGAGTGGTTCAGGCTCAATCTCTGAGGGGGGCATTAGCTCATCTGCTCCAAGTTTTCCCTTGAGTGCAATAGCTACTCCTCTACAATAGAACCAGAAGGAAACAGAGTGGGCTATAGCCCGAGGTTTCCACAGGGCCACATTGGAATGGCTAACTAGAGATGACCAAAGCTTTCTGAATGTCCTAGTAGGAGTACCCCTGACTCATGAGGTTCTCAATCTTACTGGAGAGCTAAGGTGGGGCGGTGGTAGAAGCAGAAGCAGCAGCACTGCCACCCTGCTGACAGCTACCTGCTTATCATTCAGAATTGACTCTCAGATAGAAGTGGTTTGGGATGAGGGGGCCTCTTAGGAACTTGTGAACCCTCAGTGAAGTTTGTTGTGGGATCACCATCTAGAGCTAACCAGCCAAAGGAAGAGCTGGCATTAGAGATATCTGAGAAAGTTTGGTGGGGAAGCACTGCTTGCACAGGTGGCTTGGGGACATTATTCCCATTATCTTCATTTTCTAATTCCTCAGGGCCAGTATTGACATGGGCTGTGGACAACTTTTCTTCACCAAAAGGTGATATTCTCAATGACATGTGGCGCCTAGTACTGAGTATTATACATGCTTCATATGTACAACTATCAATCTGCTGTTCACAATAATGTATTCATGAATTCTGCATTGTCTCCAAAAGCCATTTGAGCTCTAGCTTTTGAAGCCTACAGGCCTAGAGGAGGGTGTCATATACTGTGTGTCTTGTTCTCTTTCACATTGCTCCTCAGGTGGCAGTTTGGGCACAAGAAGAGGTCTGGCAGCCAGAAAATAAATGACAACATTGGCACATAAGGAAGGTTTGATTTTTTGAGGTGCTGGAACTGCAAATGGGCTGTTATTCATATTCATTGAGGCATCTAGACTGAATGAGCTCCTGAGCCTAGGCACACCTGCTCTGGGATCTACTTGTGAGGTCAATGAAAATGGAAGTGAGCTCCAGTTGGTTAATTATCTTCCTGTTCAAGAGTCACTGAAGCTTGGAGCAACCATGAGTCCCTAAGGTAGCCAGAGGACACAGGGGCAATTTGTCCCTGGTCAGACAGTTGCCTGGTGTACAAGGAAGGGGGCTTTTCTGAGGCTGGGTTTCTGCTCCAACAGAATATGGCTGGTCTAAAGAGGGTGACAGTGGAAGATCTCAAAGTGTAGGAGGTATTGACAATGGTTTGTCCTTATGAAGGGAGAGAGAGGCAGCCTGAGAGGCAGTTCCAAGACCAGTGGATGCTTGCTATTGCAGAAGTTCAAATCGTAGTGGTACAGGGAGAAGGGAAGCTTATGCGGCCATGGAAAAGGGGAACCAAAATTCAGGATATGCAGTGGTGAGCCAATCAGAGGTCATGGAGGCAAATGCCCTCCTACTTGGGTCCACTTTTCTGGGGTAAAACCTGTCTCTTCTGAGTCCTTACAGGAACTTCGGGAGGACGAATGCAACTCTACCCGTTCATGTGAACCCGTAGAAGGCCTCAAGTAATTATTCAAGAGAGAGAAGTCCTGAGGGATCAACTTCTGACAAGTGATGTGCCAAATAGCTCTAGGTCTAGTGGTTTTCCTGGTGATATTATAATATTGTCATTCAGCTACTTTGCCAGACCTCTCCCTCTAAGTAAAGATTTATTCTGTCCATGCTGGGTCTAGAA
>NW_007728305.1:130603-131309 GCF_000696425.1 Galeopterus variegatus | reverse complement strand
AGTAGGAGGATTAAGAACATGATTCCCCCATCAGGGAATCATTTAACAAGGGTAAAAACAATTTGCGTTCCTGAATTGTAACATTTCTAATTCTCTTTATTGGATATTGCAGATAATCAAGGAATTTAACACAACTTCTCCCACAAGCGTTGTGCTCCATCAGAATGTGTCTTCTTGTATGCACGCCCCTCAGACAGACCACCAGCAAATTGACCCCCAGACTCCATATACCCAGAAGGAAGGTTTTCTTCATCCCTTAAAGCAGGGACTTACCCTTGTATAGACAATGTAGTATTTACAGGAAAATGCACATTAGGACACCTGGCTCCTGATGGTGTATTTGTCTGTAGAAAGATCTACAAAAGGACACACAGAAAGAAATGGGCCATAGGCCTAACATTAGCAGGTATTGTGGTCGTTATTGGACTAACTTCTCCTGGGGAGGATTTGCCTATCACAAAACCACTTTACGGAATTTGGCTAACAGAGTAGCCTAGTTAGCCCAGACAACTTGGGACAATGTACAAAAACTACAGGCATCCCTAGACTCATTAGCTGGTGCTGTCCTTGACAACCATTTGGCCCTAGGTTATCTTCTAGCTGAACAAGGTGGAATATGTGCAGTGATAAATAAAACTTGATGCGCATACATAAACACTTCAAACCAAGTGAAAGGGCTGGCCCGTGGCGCACTCAGGAGAGTGCA
>NW_007728305.1:128132-129928 GCF_000696425.1 Galeopterus variegatus | reverse complement strand
AACTCTCAAACCATTTGGGAATCTGTGAAGAATTATCTACCCTCAGCCATTTTGTTTTTACATTTGTTAGGACCACTTGCAGCCTTTCTATTGCTTTTGGTTTTTGGTCTCTGTTATCTTTAAACTTCTTGTTAAATTTGTCTCTTCTAGACTTCAACAATTTCATGTGAAAATGATGACTCTATGAGGCTTCTACCCGGTCCTAACCAGACTACCTCAAACTGGGCTGGGCCTTCCCTTAAGATTAAGGGAAGGGAATCTCTGAGGGGAAAGAGATAGGAGGTGCTTAGTTTCCCTGGGTTTGACTTTTAGGACACATCTCTGGGTTTCAAGCCATTCCCCGAGGTCTCAGCTTCCTCCTGTAGGCCCTCCCCTAGAGGACAGTTACTGTTGCTTGTTGGACCTATTTTTAGCACCAACAGGAGAAAATTGAGACCACAAGGGGCTGGCTTACCTAAATCTAGTGGCTGGGCATGTGCAGCAGAGAAGGGTTATGTAACCCTAGTAACCAAGCATGCTCAGCAAAGTTTATTCTTCCTCTAGGGGTGCTAAAGAGCACAGAATATTCTTGAATATGTCTCCTGAATGTGATAGGATTTGAACATGGCCAAAAAGAGACCAACTGAATATATGCAAGACTGTGTTACATAACAAGGAACTGCTCTTTTAGTTGTATATTCATTAGATAGCATGAATATCCATTAGATCAGAAGGCAGGTTGTTGTGTTCACTTTCCTGGGGTCAACCATCACTTCGCTGGCCGAAGTGTGTATGCTCCACTTTTGTGTTAAGCTTACTTTTAGCAGGTGGCTGCTCACTCCCCTGAGCCGGCCTGCACTCTGTACTATATTTAAAGTATGTATTTCTTACTCTTGTATTAAATTTGGTGTGGGCCCTGCTCAGTCTCTGTAGCTAGGCCACACTCTCTCTGTGAAATCTGTATCTCTTATTCATTATATTAAACCTGTTCTCACTTTCTAATGTTACTCTGCTCTTGAATTCTTTCCTGTGGTGGAGTCAAGAATCTGGTAAGAGGATGGAGTGGGTCGAGGATGACTATTGGGCCTCCCAGACCCTTCCTTCCAGCATCAGCACCTTTACTCTTCACTGGGCACTATGGGTTGGGTTCTGGAATGGAACCTCAGCCTTACAAGCAACCTGAGGCAGGGGCAAACAGGGCCCCGGTATTCTTTGCTTGTTGCAATGATTCCCTTGCTATGCTTGCTGCAATTGAGCTTTTGCAGCATGGGGATAGTGGGCTGTAAAATGCCAGTGGCAGATATCTTCTCTCAGGGTGAAACTATAGTCCCAGTCTGAGATCTGGGGGAGGTAATAAAAGAGCCTCCATCTTTCTGGCTGTACCTTTCTAGAGTAGAGCATGCATACTGCAGCATCCGTAACATGTACCTGTGGTTCAGGGAGGAGTGACAGCTCGAATGCCACAGACTATCACTGTTCTTACAGAGATTTAGTAGGTTTTCTTGAATAAATGTTTCTGCAATAGCTGTATGGCCTTAGAAAAATTTCCAGAGATTTTAAATGGATTTTTTTCTTTAAGTAATTTTCACCAATTAAATTGTATATTTTTGTGAGAAAAGGGTCTGCCATTCCATGCATAGGTATCTGGCTTAATCTTTTTGCCAATATTTTCCTCTTCCCACACCCATGAGCTCCCATGCCTTATCTCAACTTTATTACTTGATATCCATTTTCTTTATTTCTTTTTCCCTTTGGTTTAATGTTTTTGATTATTTTGAATGCTGCCTCAAAAGTTTTGTGAGTAGTATAAATCATGT
>NW_007728305.1:125775-126880 GCF_000696425.1 Galeopterus variegatus | reverse complement strand
AAACCATGTTACACATAATGCCTAGAGATATAAGCGCTTATAAGTGATGAACAATCTTTTAGTTTAGCTAGTTTACAGAAAACTATTTTAATTCCACTTGTGGCTGCAAAGCTACAGTATAGCAAAATCTTGGTGGAGGTTAGCTTGGCTAATTCTAGGAACCTGTAAATCAACATCAGGGTGAGGAATCTGTATTTGGCTACTCAAATATTTGCTAGCCAGTAAAAACATGATAACACATAAACAAAGTAGTCTATTGGATTTATATTAATACTTTTGCCAATATTTAAGACAAAAGTTAAATAATCACCAAGAAAGATGGGACAATCATTTAAAATTATTTGTGGGCTGGTCTCAGTGGAGCTGTCCCCTGGCCTGATACAGACACATGGCCACCAGCTGTCCACCCACTCCATTCCCCATCCAGCTGCTCATGGGCAGGATGACCCGCAAGCATATCTACCATTCAGACAAGTACTCCCATGAACACTACGAGTACCAGCATGTCATGTTACCTGAAGAACTTTCCAAACAACTATTCAAAACCTGTCCAATGTCTGAAGAGGAGTAGAGAAGACTTGGTGCCCAACAGTGTAATGTCTAGGCTGGTTCATTATGTGATTGATGAACCAGAACTGTATATTCTTCTGTATAGATGACCTCTCTACGAAAAAGTCAACAGAAATGAAGTATATCTGGGGATTGCCAATTAAATCTTTTTCAAATTTAATGTATAGGTATATATAAGGTAGTATTCCATGAATATTTGAAAACTGTACAAATCATTCATCCCTATCTGTGCATGAGATGTATTCTGCACAGCAACAGAGCTCAGTTAAATGCAACTGCAAGTAGGTTTCTGTAAGGCGTTTAAAATAAAAATTCTTCTGGTTAGTTTATCTCTTAATGTAAGTGCCTGTTTGACTTTACCTGTTACTTTTGTTAAATAAAGTTTTTATGTTGCAGTTAAAAAAATAAATAAATAATTTTTTTGTGGAAATTTGGTTATTGAGTTTCATTGAAAACTGTCTTTATTCTTGAAGCAATACTAGAAACACTGATTGTGAGGGCTGCTTATAGTACTAAGTGTTTTTTTTTTTTTTTT
>NW_007728305.1:116804-124423 GCF_000696425.1 Galeopterus variegatus | reverse complement strand
TTTTAATGGGTGAAGAACTTCCAGGGAAGACTATTAAACACATTATCAGGTAGACTGAGAACAAAAAAGTTTACACATGCAAATGTGTTAGTGTAATTCCTGCTAATGTTTATCCTCGGTTTATACACTATCATATTGATTTTCTTCCCAATTAGAGAGATAATATGCATTTAACTATGATTCTAGAGTCTACACATCACTAACTTTCTTTGGGCCTCAATTTCCCCAACATTAAATAAGAAAACACAACTAAATTAAATAGCTTGAATCTCCCTTTAGAAAAGTGCTTCTAGGATCAGCAAAATTATTGGTTATATATCACTATGTAAAACATCACCTGGAAATTAATTGCTTTAAACAATAATATTGATCTTCTCAGGGTTTTTGTAGGCCTGGTATTTGGAAGTTTAGTTGAGCAGTCTGGCTTGGTGTATCTTATGAGATTATAGTCAATATGTTGGCCACAGCTACAGCTGTTCAAAGGTTTGACTGGGGCTGGAGAATCTTCTTTAACTCAGTGGGTTAGATCCCAGTTCAAATGAGACTACACTCAAAGTTTATTTTCCCTGGGAACGAGTTTGCTGTTATATGGCACCAAATAATCCTCTAAACTCAGCAAGGTGAATAGGGAATCAGTAAATGGGTCAAAAATGGCACTAGTCACAGTATTTTGATAGACTGTGGAAAAACTCATTGTCTCCATTCTACCCATTGGAACCACCACCGCCATCAACAAACATCATTAGAGGTAATCTTATTGCAGTTAGATATGGTATCATTTACTTTCAAATGTTATAGCCCAGTCTATAGCTAATGAATATGATATGACCCATTATACCATAGTGCTAGGCTTCTAATGGGCACGTGAGTAGCTGATGATCATTAGACTACAGGGCTGAGAATAACGAACCAGCCAATACATATATCACTTCCTGATACAACTTTTTACCCACCGAAAAACTCTGAATTGTTTAGGGTTAAGAATAATATTTTTGAAGAGCAATTTCGACCTTATGTGGAACTGTATTTTTCTTATCATGTTTCTCTGAAAGGAGATCACCTTACTGATTTCAGAGTTCAGACATTTCTTTAGGTCAGCATGAAAAAAAAGTTTTTTTAATGCTAATGTTACACTCATAAGGTCAATAAACACACAGCATCACAGAAAATATTTTAGAACAATTATATTTACATTTCAGAATAATTATTTATTTATCACCTTGGGGTTTGAACCATACTTTAGACTAGTTTTAATTCCTGTGATGTGTATAATTAATATAAGTCTTGGAAAGATGTCAGAAACTAAAGAAATGAGGGGTCTTTTATCTACAAATATATTATTCCACATCTTGTGAAAAATCTTTGTGAAGAAGTTTCAACACACTCAAACATGGGGATTCAATAACAGTTCCATTCCTATTATAATGCTAAGATTTTAAGTAATATTTTGTTTGTTTGTTTGTTTTCACCAGTAAGGGGATTGCAACCCTCGGCACGGTGTGGTCTGCACTACGCTCAGCCAGTGAGCGCACCGGCCATCCCTATATAGGATCCAAACCCACAGACTCAGCGCTACCAGCGCTGCACTCTCCCGAGTGAGCCACAGGGCCGGCCCTAAGTAATATTTTATTATCTGAGACAACTGATGCTAATGGTAAAAGCGAAGGAGGCATTTTTTATTTATTTATGTAGATCTTATTTTTACCTTCATCTCACATAAAACAAAACAAATTACTTAGTTGAAATTTACTCATTACTCCACTTTATTACCAAGCTTGTGTTAGTGTTTATACTGAGATTCATCCTCACCAATTTCAATTAGTGTTCATTCACTAGCAGAATAAATTAATTGCCTGTACAATAATTCATTCATTCAAGAATCACACAATCTGTGATTTTCAAAATTAGAGAAAATGTACCACCAACATTAGGAAAGAAAATGTCATGAAAATATTGAAAGTTCAGAGGTAGGATAAACTTGAGGTTTGTTTTATACCAGCAGCACAGAGCTCTCACTGATAGTTTTGATGTTATTCTCTTCCTGTCCATTTTTCCTTCCCTGGAATTAAAGGCATCCAGAACTTTTCTTGAGGTCAAAAAATGACTATTTCAGCTTTCGATGCTATGCATTACTCATGCAAGTTAAAAAAGACAGTGTCTCTCCCCTCAAACATCAAACAGAAGTGCTGATTTACACTCTGATTGAATGAAGTTAGATTACTTGCCCCTCTACACAAACACATCACTCTCAGCCCAGAAATGTGACAAATTGGACAATTGGCTTCAGATTGGCCAGTTGAATGTGTCCCTCTCTCAAATGTGTCCAGGACATTAAAACTATCCTCCTCTTATGTCTTCCCTGAGTGTTTGCTAGAATCAACTGATAAGAAAACTACATGGAGTTTCCATTGAGGGAAGATGTTTTCACTGCTGATTGATGCTGTTTAGTAGTTAAAGAATTATTCAAGTTTTCTATTCTGTCTTGAATCAGTTGTAGTAAATTATATTTTCTAAGAATTTATGCATGTAATTTACATTTTCAAAAGTTGTGCATACTATCCTCACTATTTTTAACATTTTTATCATTTGTTATTATGTTCCCTTTTTCATTCCTCATATTGTTTATTTGTACCATTTCTCTTTTATTATTTTCATCAATTTCAAAAGAGGTTTATTCTTTTTATTAGTCTTTTCACATTTGTTGATTATCTTTATTTACATTTGTTTGTTAATTATTTTCAGTTTTATTCTTTATAATTGTTTTCCTTATACTTTTTATTAGTTTTCTATTGTTGCTATAATATATTACTGCAATTTTAGTAGCTTAAAGTAACACAAATTTATGTTACAATTCCGAAGGCCAGAAGTCCAACACAGAAGATGGTGGACTAGAGGTGACTAAGGTGCATTCCTTCCACACAGAAAAAGATATAAACAGGTCCACCACCCCTGCTTCCATAGTCATTGGAGTCATTGTCCAGTCCCAGAACTGTCACTCATCTTCCTTTAGAACAGCTCCCCACAGAATAGCTGTTGTATGGGTGGCCCATTGTTGTGATCGTGGACACCAAAGCCCTGCCAGAGCCTGCTGTAGCCACTGCTGTGCCACTGCTGTCAACACCAACACTTCTTGGCAGCCACTTTCATTGCATGAGCAGCCTGCTGACACCAGAGCCACCACTACCATTTGAACATCCCACCACAGCCACCACAACTGTGTCCTGCCACCACTCCTGTAGCAGCCACTGATGCTGTGCAGGTCGACTGCTGATCACTCAACTGTACTGATGCAAGGAAGATCAGCAATGAAGTCCAAGGAAGGAGGTGAGCAACTGAAGACCTGAGACCCAGTAGCCCCACCCACAAGGGGAATTATGCTTCCACCCTTCCCGACAGAAGCACACCTGGGGGTGAGAGCTATGTAGGCAGCCCAGGTGATTGCCGTGAGCTGGGGAGAAATACATATAGAACCCCCAGAGACTGAAAAAACCAAGGTAGCCAATAGAGTAAGGGAGAAAGTTTCCAGTGCACCCATCAGGGTCAAGGGACCCTAGCTGGGCTGCCAACAAGTCCACCCAGAATCACTTACCCCAGACAAAGAGCAACAGGGCATCCAGGTACTTCTCCCAAGAACTCAAGATCTTGCTCAATTACTCAATGACCCAGCACAGTATCAAGAACCTCAGCAAAATATCATTAATGCTCCAGTGCCTAGGCCATGGAGGCATCACACACAACTCCAACTGAATAAAGTCAAAGTACCCATATGGAGACTATACTACTACATATAACCTGAATCAATACTAACACATTCTACTCAATAGCCAACACAAAACACATTTACAAGAGGAAGTCTCTCTCCTCAAATCCCACTCCTGAGTAAAAGAAGAAGCAACTGTTCTACCAGATGACATCAATGTAGAGATACTAGAAATATGAAAAAACAGGAAAATGCAACTCCACCAAAGGAGTACAATAACTCTCAAGTACCAGACCGGATAGAAAACCCTTGAAATGACCAAAAAAGAATTCCAAGCAACAATCTTAAAGAAACTCAATAAAATACAAGAAGACTCAGTTAGATGACATAATGTACTGAGCAAAACTATCCAGAATATGAAGGAGGAAATTTACAAAGAGATTAATACTTTAAAAAAGAATGTAGCAGAACCCATGGAACTGAAGGATTCATTCAGTGAAATGAAAAACTCAACTGAGAGCTTAAGCAAAAGGCTACAACAACTGAAATAAAGACTTTCTGATATTGAAGACAGTCTTTTCAAAATAACTTAGACAAAAGAGAAAAAAGAAAAAATGAAGAAAATCTAAGAGAGCTAGTAGACAACCTTAAGTGCACAGACATCCAAATCATGGGTGTTCTGGAAGGGGAGAAGAAAGGAAAAGACATTGAAAACATATTTAATGAAATAGTAGCAGAAAACTTCCCAGGTATAGGGAGAGAAACAGACCTTCAGGTAGAGGAGGCTCAAAGATTCCCAAACAGATTCAATTCAAAAAGGTCCTGTCTGAGACACATTGTAGTTAAACTGGTAAAACTCAAAGACAAAGAGCAAATCTGAAAGACAGTAAGGAAAAAGTGTCAAGTCACCTATATAAGGGAATCCGCATCAGACTAACAGCAGACTTCTCAACAGATACTCTATAGGCCAGAAGATAATTGGATGATATATTCAAAATACTGAAAGAAAAAACTTTCAGCCAAAAAAACCATACCCAGGACGGCTATTCTGAGCAACAACAACAACAAAAAAAAAAAAGAAAAAGAAAAAGAAAAAAGAAAAAATCAAGCCAGAGGCATTACACTATCTGACTTCAAATTATACTTCAAAACTATGGTAACCAAACCAGCATGGTATTGGCATAAAAACAGATACTCAGACCAATGGAACAGGATAGAGTACCAAGAAACAAACCCACACACTAACAGCAAACTGGTCTTAGACAAAGACACTAAGAACATACACTGGGGAAAAGACTGCCCCTACAATAAATGGTGAGAGGAAAACTGGACATTCATATGTAGAAGAATAAATCTAGACCTGCACCTCTTACCATATACCAAAATCAACTCAAAGTAGATTAAAGATTGATATATGAGACCTGAAAATATAGAAATCCTAAAAGAAAACATAGGAAAAACATTTCAGGAAGTAGGACTGAGGAAAGACTTTATGAAAAAGACCCCAAAAGCACAGACAACAAAAGAAAAAATAAATAAATGGGATTATATCAAACTAAAAAGCTTCTGCACAGCAAAGGAAACAATTAACAGAATGAAAGGACAACCTACAGAATGTGAGAAAATATTTTCAACTATGAATCTGACAAGGCTCTAATATCCAGAATATAGAAGGAACTCAAACAACTTAACAGTTAAAAAAAAAAAAAAAAAAAAAAAAAAAAAAAAAAAAAAAAGAAACCTGATTAAAAAATGGGCAAATGAGCTTCTTAAAGGAGGATGTACAAATGGCCAACAGACACATGAAAAAATGCTCAGCATCACTTAGCATCAAGGAAATGCAAATCGAAACCATGCTGAGATATCATCTGTGTGCAGCCATTATGGAAAACAGTATGGAGGTTCCTCAAACAACTACAGATAGAACTACCATACCATTCAGCAATCCAACTCTTGGTTATATACCCAAAGGAATGGAAATGATCATATTGAACTGGTACCTAACTGCACTCCCATGTTTCTCACTGCTCTATTTAGAATAACCAAAAATTAGAACCAATCTAAAAATCCAACAACAGCCAACTAGATAAGGAAAATGTGACGTATTTACACAATAAATACTACTCTGCCATAAGAAAGAATGAAATTCTGCCATTCACAGCAACATGGATGAACTTAGAAAAAATTATGTTAAGTGAAATAAGCTAGGCATAGAAAGAGAAATACCATCTGTCCTCACTCATAAGTGGTAGCTAAAAAACAAACAAACAAACAAACAAACAAACAAACAAACAAATAAATAAATAAATATACAACCATCACAATGATATGTTGAACTTTCAAAAGATAATAACAGATCTGACGTTATCAGAGGAGGGAAAGGGGGAGGGGGAGGAAGGTTTAGGGAGAAATTGGTAAAGGGCCATGAAAAATGATTACATGTTATAATGTTGAAAATACTAATTGTCCTGATTTGAGCATCACATACTGCACACAGGTATTGATATTCAACTCTGTACCCCACAGATATGTACAATTATGTTTCAATTAAAAAAAATTAAAAACAACAACAAAAACAAGAACAAGTCCAACACAGGTCTCACTAAGCTTAAGATCTAGATGAAACAGGGCCGTGATTATTTCTGGAGGCTCTCAAAGAAAACCTGTTTCCTTCCATTTTTCAGCTTCTTGACAACGTCATATTTCTTGACCTGTGGCATTCTTACTCCATCTTAAAAATCATAAATGGCAGGTCAAATCCTCATATTGCATTTTTCTTACCTCAGTTCTTGACTCCCTCTTCCACTTTTAAAGGATGCTTGTGATTACGTTGGACCTACTAAGATGATACAAGATAATCTCCCTATTTTAAGACCAGCTTGTTAGCACTCTAATTCCACCTGCAACCTTAATTGCCTGTTGCCATGTGAGCTTACGCATTCACAGATTCTGGTGATTAAGACTTGGACATCTTTGGGAAGCCATAATTCTGTCTGCCACCTACCTTTTTGGTTTTATTTTTCCTCTTTTACTATCTTTTTGAAATAAAAGTTTAACATTTATTTTCAGTCTTTCACATCATCTAATATATATCTTTAGAGTTATGAGCTTTTAAAAGTGCTACGTTAAGCTGCCTCCTCTAACTTTTGTTACGTATATTATGCATTATTATTCAGACCAAATATTTTCTTTTTTTCTTTAACTCACGGGTAACTTAAACATATATTTCTTAATTTATAAATTTGAGATGTTTAGCTAGTTATCTTTTAGTAATTGGTATTAATTGCACTGTGACCAGAGAACATATTATACAATTTTGATCATTTGAAGGTGTTCTAATTTGCCTAAATTAATGTATGTTTTGCAGTTATTTTGTGTGGCATTTTATGTATGTCCACTGTGACAGGTTAGTTAATTGTGTTATTCAAATATTCTGAATTATTACTGAACCTTTTTATGTTCTATCAATTACTAAGACAGATGTCTTTTCAAATATTTTACTATAATTGAATATTTGTCTACCTTCTTTTAATATGTCATTTTTTTTACTTCATTACTTTTGATGTTATAGTATTAAGTACATATCAATTTAAAATTGTTTTATCTTTATGAATTCTACTTTTCATAAAATGATGCTGGTTTTCTCTAGCAATAGAGATATTTTATCCAATAGACTTATCTGATAGAGTTAGTTTATCTGAGTGGACCCAATGTAATCACAAGTCATTAAAGGTGAAGGGAGTTAGATGCGGAGGTCAGAGTAATGTGCTGGGAGGATTTCGGCTGCCTTATATTACCTTAAATTGCCTAAAAACCTACTTTTTCTTTTTTTTTTTTTTGTCTTTTGTCTTTTTCCGTGTCCGGCCACGGATCGCAACCCTCAGTGTTGCCCCCGTACCGGACCGGGGACCGGCAACGG
>NW_007728305.1:114746-116108 GCF_000696425.1 Galeopterus variegatus | reverse complement strand
CGGGTGGGAGCGCCGCCGCGCTTCCCAAGTGGTGCACTATCCAGTGCGCCACCGGGCCGGCCCCAAAACCTACTTTTTCTATTATTAGTATAATCACACCAGCTTTATTTTCAATAGAATTCACCCATACATAAATGTTCATCCTCATCTTTTCAAACTTCCTGTGCCTTACATTCCTGCTGCATCTCTTGTAAACAGCTTACTATTATTATTCAGTCTGACCATCTTTGCATTTTCTTTCTTTGCTGATCAGATTACTGTGCATTATCAGCTCACTTTATCTAAGACACAGAACTAAAATATAAATAATAAAATTTTCCCACTAAAGGGCAGGGGGAATTTAAAGTGCAAATAGAGTGTGAAGGTGTAATGCTCAGAATAATATTTTACTTGATTTTCTTTAGCTCACAAGACTAGGATTCTGCAGAAATGTGATCCTCAAGGAGTGTCTTACTCTTCTCCACTCGAAACTCTAATCAGTTCTTTTCCTTTTCAGTCTTCCTCTTCAAGATTCGCAAGTCAGTGACTACACCTCCTGTTTAGTAAATGCTTCTCTTTCCCCCAAAGATGGAACATCACAAATTTTGAAGAGTTTCTTGGATATTCACAGGCAAATCGTACTACTGAGGTCTGTTCTCATGACCTTGCTTGGGGATGATCCAACTCCAATTCTGTCTTTTTTTTCTATCCTCAAAAATTACCTCCCCTAACAAAGTAAACATTAATTATTTTCTCCTAGGCCAGACAGTGAAATCTCAGAGTAAGGAAAATAATTCCCTTTTTACTTTGACTTAGTTACCAATTCGAGCATTTAATAAGCATTTTTGCTAGTAAGAGGCTTTTTTCTCTTAGCTGAGCACACTTGTAATAAAAACAGAACAACAAACTAGAGACTAACAAACCTCGCTAAACAAAAGACGACTCTTTCTTACTTGAATTGTGAGGTGGGGGAGGGGTGAAATTTCCCCATCCCATTCTTACATTGTTCTGCCACACAGATAAAAAAAGAGATTAGCACATACATTCAGGGAATATTTTAAAATAACTTGCAAAGCTTTCTTCATCACACACACGCGTGCTCACGCGCACATGCTTGCACACACAAACGCACAACCCAGAGGTCTAGAGAGGTACTGTTTTTATTACTATACTTAAAATAAATTCATAATGCTTAGTGCTTCTCTAATAGGTGCAGACTTCTGTCGATATCACAATTACACTATGTATGAATGGGTGCTTAGAAGGTGAGTATAATAAAATTTTTCCAGGGAGGTGAATATGCTTTTCCAATCAGAAGCTTGGAAAAAATCTTGTGTGCATTATTGCTTTGCGTAGCAAACTAGTATTGCTTTTTTTTTTTTT
>NW_007728305.1:108603-114125 GCF_000696425.1 Galeopterus variegatus | reverse complement strand
TAAATTTAAACTTTTGACTGGCTTCAGCCCAAATTCTGTATAGATAAAAATAATTAGTGAGGTTTCACAGTTTTCCTAATTATATAAGGAGATGTTGTGTAAATAAAACCTTAAAGGTTTGATGAGAAGATAGCTCAACCAAGTGTTACAGGGACAAAAATGTATTACCGTATGCAATTTTACAGAGCCCTCCCCACCCAATGCAATTGTGTCAGTGCTAGGATTAAATGGTTAGTGGAACCAGATCACTGTGAAACTGGATAGAAAGAATCTCACAAACTTCTTTTCAAATAAGAGAACTATTTAATTATTTTAGGGCCACATTTGAAACTCCATATCCTATACAAACATCTTTTATAATCAAATTTCACTATTTGGTCTCTATATTTATACTAAGCATTTTGCTCCCACCAGAAATGTGTGCAATTATTACTGTGAATGTATCATGCAATGGAACTATTATGTATCTTGTTATTGCAAAATCTTTTGCATGCCTACTGTGTGCAAAGCACTGGAAGGTATGGTGAGGAATTTGTATTAAATTCATACAGGGAGCTTACATAAAACAGAGAACTGGGACCCATCCCTGACCAGTTAAATCTGAAATTCTAAGGTTGGAGATTTAGGAATCATTAATTTTTATATTTTAACTTTTCACTTTGAAATAATTTGAGATGTACAAAAAAGTTGTAAATATAGGACAAATAATTTTTTAAATCTTCACCAAGCGTTTTTCTCCAAATGTTAACATCACATATAACCACTTAACATTCAAAACCTAGAAATTATCATTGCTAAAATGCTATTAGCTAATCTACAGACCTTATTCAGATTTCATCAATTTGCCTCACTCATGGCCTTTTTCTGGGCCAGCATTCAATCCTGGATCACACATTGAATTTACTTATCATGTCTCCTCAGTGTTCTTTAATTTGGGATAGTTCCTTTGTCTTTCTTTGTCTTTTATGGTCTTGCCACTTTTGCAGAGTTCTGGCCAGTTGTTTTGTAGAATGTCCCTCAGTTAGGTTTATCTGACATTCTCTTAAGATTACCTTCAGACTATTTCTTGCAAGAATATCACCAAAGCAATGTTGTGCCCTTCTCAGTGCATCATATCAGGAGGTATATAATGTCAATTTGTCTCATTATGGGTAATGTTAACTTTTAAGGTATGTCTATCAAGTTTCTTTAGTATAAAAATTGCTATTTTTCCGTTGTAATTAATAAGTAATATTATGGTAAGATAATTTGAGACAATGTAAATAAACTGTTTTTTTATCATACCTTTGCCCATGAATTTCAACATCTATTGGTATAACAATTATTACTGTGGTATTTGCCCAAGGGTGATTTTCTGTTCTCATTTTTCCTTCTATATTTAATTGGAAAGGTCTATAAGAAAGACCTATCCATTCACTTTATTTATTTATTAATTGTATTATGTATTTATATCAATATGGCCTCATGGATATTTATTTTATTCTATGGGTTACAACACTACTAAATTATTTATTTATTTTTGCTTAATTGTCCTATACTTGGGCACTGGGACCTCCTTCAAGGTGGCATATAGTACACAGCCTCTTCACCAGCAGTTTTAGAGAGGATAAAAAGAGTGACAAGGGAGTGGAAAATACAAAAGACCATTTTAGAGAAGCAATGAGAGCCACAGAGGAAGGACCCTTTCCTGGGACCCTCCTGTGCATAAAATATTAGCTGTGTATAGAGCTTGCATGGTAGAAAAGGACTTGATCTGGTTAAGAAACGGAGATGAGAGAGATAGAAGCGAAGGAAAGTCATGCAAAAATAGTGTTGTGGAACGTTTCCCAGAAGAAAGGCTCCATAGATTATGTGATATAAAATAGTTGTGGAGAAAAACGTAGATCGATTTTGCTCAGAATTGTAAATTTTGCAATGTTCTTTATGATTCTTAAGTAAAAATGTAATTCGTTTCAATTAATTTCTGGCTAGTGTATGTTTCCTTAATCCACTAGTTGACTAATACAGAAAGGATTCTTCAGGAACAAAGACCAATAAATTAAAATGATCACAACAATGTCCATACTCATTTCAAAACTAGATTATACTAATTAATCTTTTTCCACTAACATTTAATTATTAGCCCCTTTGTGATTTTTCATTATCTTAAAAAGTTGTAAACTGTCAGTTCACAATGGATGAAGATCAATGAAGTCAAACTTCCCACGTCCACATTAACACCAAGGAATAATTTGTGGAAGTACCTGAAGACAACCGGGATTTATAAGTTAGTAACTTGTGAAGCTTATCAACTGTGAATTTCTCAAAACTTGTCTCTTCAGCCAGAAATATATTGTATATCACACATAGTATATAAGCATCATCTGTCAAAGAGAGACCTTTAAAAAAATGCAAAGCAGTTACATACTGTTACCCAGTCTTTCTCCAAGTCTCTACCAAAATTAAGCTAAAAATAATCCCTGTTACTGTTGGAATGTGATCCTTCACTTGAATTGAGGCTGAAAAATACTGAGACCAATAGGTCTAATACTTTCTGACGTTGTTTATAGATTCATCTAGCAAAATTTCTGACAATAGTAAGTTAAAAGGATGCCTTCTCTAGCTTCCAAAAATCTTATTATTTTATTTCTGATGCATAATCAGATTTATTTTTATAGTTGGTGAAAGAGGTTTATTTTTTTAAGGTCAAGTAACATAAATCTCCCTTTAAATAGATGTTTATTTAGGTTTACTGATTATGAATTGTGCTGCAGCATTTACTTTTGTGTTAGTGATCTAGCTTTCTTTTAAAAAAACAATAATCATGGGTGTATTTGCAACACTGACTGCTTAACATGCTGAGACAGGTTAATAGAAAAAAAATGACAGATCCTAAAGGTCTGTCTTGATAATTATACCTCAGTTATACTTCAAAATTTTATGAACAGTGAGAAGGCTGTGCAATATCTCTAAACTTGATATAATCTCATTTGCTTATTTTTCCTTCTGTTGCCTTTGGTTTGGGGATCATGTTCATAAAGTCTTTGCCCAGTTCTACTTCCTGAAGTGTTCCCCTGTGTTTTCTTTTAGGAGTTTTATAGTTTCAGGTCTTATATTTAAGTCTTTTATCCATTTTGAGTTGATTATGATATATATCAAGAGTATGCGTCTAGTTTCATTCTTTTACACATGAATATCCAGTTTTCCCAGCACCATTTACTGAAAAGGCTGTCTTTTTCCCAGTGGATGTTCTTGGTGCCTTTATCAAAGATCAGTTGGAGATAAGTTTGTGGGTTGATTTCTCAGTTCTCTATTCTGTTCTGAGTGTCTGTTTTTATGCCAGTATCATGCTGTTTTGCTCACTACAGATTTGTAGTATAGTCTGAAGTCAGGTAGTGTTATGCCTCCAGATTTATTTTTTTGCACAAGATTTATTTGGCTAGTCAGGGTCTTTTGTTCTTCCATATGAACATTAGGATTGTTTTACCAATTGCTGTGAAGAATGTCACTGATATTTTGATGGGAATTGCATTGAATCTGTAGATTGCTTTGTGTAGCATGGACATTTTCACAATATGAATTCTTCCAATCCAGGAGCAAGAAACATCTTCCCATCTTTCAGTGTCCCCTTTAATTTCTTTAAATGGTGATGCATAGTTCCACAGAGCAAAAGAAACAATTAACAGAGTGTAAAGGCAACCTACAAAGTGAGAGAAAATATTTGCAAACTATGCATTTGACAAAAGATTAATATCCAGACTATACAAGGAACTCAAGCAACTTAACAGCAAAAAAACAAATAACCCAATCAAAAAATGGGCAAAGGAACTAGGCATTTCTCAAAGAAAGATATACAAATAACCAACAGACACATGAAAAAAATGCTCAGTATAACTCAGCATAAGAGAAATGCAAATCATAATAACATTAAGGTATCATCTCACCCCAGCTAGACTGGCTATCATCAAAAAGGTGGAAAACAACAAATGCTGGTGAGAATGTGGAGAAAGGGGAACTCTCCTACACTGTTGGTGGAATTGTATATCAGTTCAACTATTATGGAAAATGGTGTGGAGATTCCTGAAACAACTTCAGATATACCCAAAGGAATGGAAAGCATCATGTTGAAGAGATACCTGCACCCCCATGTTTATTGCAGCTGTATTTATGATAGCCAAGAGCTGGAACCAAACTAAATGTCCATCATCAGATGACTGGATAAGAAAAATGTAGTGTATATACACAATGGAATATTACTCTGCCATAAAAAAAGAATGAAGTATTGCCATTTGTACTAACATGTATGAACTTAGATAAAATCATATTAAGTGAAATAAGTCAGGCACAGAAATAGAAATACCATATGTTCTCACTCATAAGTGGGAGCTAAAATAATAAACATATAAGTAAAAGAAAGATATAACATTCACAATAGTACATTGAAATTTCAAAAGGAGAACTGAGGTGACTAGAAGTGGGAAGAGAGGTGAGAGAGAGGAATTGGTAAAGGGCCATGAATAGCAATGACAGAGTAGATTATTGAATATAATAATTATTCTGATTTAAGCATCACATACTGCTCATGAGTATTTATATTCAACTTTGTACCCCACATATATGTATATTCAACTATGGTACAATAAAATAAAAATAAATAAATGAGAAGAAAAAATCAACCCACAAATATCTTTAAACTTAGAATCAGGGCATCAGGTTATCTGTTCAGTCTTTGCCACTTGAGTGTTGTGTAACCCAACATATATCCTAATGTATTTAGACCCCAGTTATACCGATAACATTGATCTGGCCATCACATCTTGGGCACAGGTGGTGATAGTCAGCTTTGTACCCCATGAATATGCATAATCAATCAACCAATCAATAAAGACACACAACCAAATTACAAATAAAAATAAGTAAATAAACTGGATGAGTAATCTAATTGGATCATTATATGACATATGCATGTATTAGAAACAATATGTACCCCATAAACATGTACAACAAAATAAGTAAATAAATAAATAAAATTAACTGGATGGGAGAGATTAGATAATTTTTAATATCCCTTCATCTCCAGAGAAATATTTTATACATGCAGTTAAAATACATACTGTACGAATTTTCCAAATACTCCTAATTTTATACAATATATGAGTTATCTTAATGGTTGCAGCATAGCAAAGTTTCAAATTTTCCAAATAGATTTAATTTTTAGAAACCCTTATATGGCAAATCAAACGAAGCATCTGTGGAAGTCTGGAAATCAGTTGGAGATTAACTGAGATCATTTTCTTGGAACTGCCACCATTATAATTTACAGAACGTTACTCGAAATTCCCTTACACCTTGCCCCTATACAATGGCCTATACAGTCTGCTCTTTGTACCCACTGATTCCTCATCCCTGGATTCAACCAACTGAGGAATTAAAATATTGTAGAATAAACAATAAACAAACAATACAGCAATTAAAATAATTTAAGCAAAAATATAGTATAATAACTATTTACATAGCATTTTCATTGTTGATTTAAAGTGCAT
>NW_007728305.1:100798-108043 GCF_000696425.1 Galeopterus variegatus | reverse complement strand
TAAGCAAAAATATAGTATAATAACTATTTACATAGCATTTTCATTGTTGATTTAAAGTGCATGGGAGGATGTACCAAGGTTATATGTAAATATTACACTATTTTCTATAAGAGACTTGAGCATTTTGGCATCCTTGGGCGTCCTGGACCCAATCTCCCACAGATACTGAGGGATGCCTATATAATGCTGTTACATTAGGCCCTTAACAAATTTCAGAAATAATTTGCATATTTTTTTAAAGAAACACTGTTTTCTTTGAAGGTTGTATGTGAAACCTAAGGACAGGTAGTTATTCAAAGTTAATTTTACAGAAAATATTAAACGTGGTTGAACAAGTGTAAATGACAAATATAAAGGTCAAATGGACATAAAAATTCATAGGATTCCATTTCTTTTTAACTTCTCTCTTTCTAAATTTTGTTACCAGAAAAAAATACCAGGGAAAATGTGACTGTAGAATACAGAATTTTGCTTATAATTACATCTTGTTTCCATGGTGCATATTTTTGGCAGTAAGGTTCTATACATTGGGTATTTTGTGATCCCAATGTCTTCAAACTAGTCATAAAAATCAGATGGTCCTGAAAGATTCCATTTGCATCAGTGAGGTGTTAAGGAGAGAAAACTAAAATTTCTGAGGACCTACTTATACTCTACTGTGTTAGATGCTTTAGGAATTATTGTCTCATTTGCTAGTCATAATCAATGTGGTATGTTGTTATCACATCTATTTTAAAAGTGAGCAAGATGAGGCCAGGAGAGCTTAAAACATTTGTTCAAGACTTATCTAGTTAGTTTAATTTGATTTAAAACTCAGACTAATTAGATTTCTTCATACCCAGGCTTATGGAAAGGAATTGAGAGAAAGAATAATCTAATGCTAAGAAAAGTTTTCTCTAAAGAAAAAAAAGGACAGAAAGCCAATCTTGGAAGTTATAAATTTGATAAAGTGACTGTGTTGTCTTCACAGATAATGACGTGAGCATTTTCTCCTTTGTACCATGAATGTGACCATTGAGTAAAAACCCTGATTGGCAACTATAGCCCGTTCCTTCCCTGGTCTTTGTTTTTACATCTCCATCCTGGGGTGTCTGATGGAAAAGAGTTGAAAAATGAGGATCGAAAAGATATCTCAAGTTAATTCAGTCAAATGATAGAAGTACCTTTTTAATTTTTGACTGAACTTGGGCTGTTTAAGGCAAAGTAGCATCTCTTTCAGAGATCCTTACCAGTACATTACTTTGGTACATTTTTGACCCCAAAGTCAAGCATTTCTTGCTACAGCAGCATTTCTCAATTTCTAAACTATTGACATTTTGTAGTGTGGGACAGTCTGTGCACGGCAGGAAGTTTAGTGCAGCACCCGCACCTTCTACTGTCTAGGTGCCAATAGCAACCTCACAGCTGTAACAATCGCAACTGTTTCCGAATATTGTTTAAAGTGTTTCTGGGAGGGGCGAGGGAGGATAAATTTCTGCCCAGTGAGAACCACCACACTACAGGGGTTTTTAATTACATCATAGCTGGAGTCAATTATACAGGATTCATAAGTCCAGATGTTTGATTAATTTTAGACTGTGAAAAGTTTTGAAAATGGGATTCTTAAGGTACTATTCATAGATAAGATTAAAATTATATAAACGTATACATGTACATTTCCCATAACTGGTAAATCATTTCCTTATCATGTTCTCACCTGTGATGTATAATCTCCCTCCAACCTCTTTCTCATCTGTTAATCCTTTCACTGGCAGTGTGGGCTGTGGTAACAACACTAGACTTATATACCTGTTTATATAATATGATATATTCCTATATCAAACATTCAACAGAATTATTTAATTTCCCAGTGNTACATTTTTGACCCCAAAGTCAAGCATTTCTTGCTACAGCAGCATTTCTCAATTTCTAAACTATTGACATTTTGTAGTGTGGGACAGTCTGTGCACGGCAGGAAGTTTAGTGCAGCACCCGCACCTTCTACTGTCTAGATGCCAGTAGCAACCTCACAGCTGTAACAATCGCAACTGTTTCCGAATATTGTTTAAAGTGTTTCTGGGAGGGGCGAGGGAGGATAAATTTCTGCCCAGTGAGAACCACCACACTACAGGGGTTTTTAATTACATCATAGCTGGAGTCAATTATACAGGATTCATAAGTCCAGATGTTTGATTAATTTTAGACTGTGAAAAGTTTTGAAAATGGGATTCTTAAGGTGCTATTCATAGATAAGATTAAAATTATATAAAAGTATACATGTACATTTCCCATAACTGGTAAATCATTTCCTTATCATGTTCTCACCTGTGATGTATAATCTCCATCCAACCTCCTTCTCATCTGTTAATCCTTTCACTGGCAGTGTGGTCTGTGGTAACAACACTAGACTTATATACCTATTTATATAATATGATATATTCCTATATCAAACATTCAACAGAATTATTTAATTTCCCAGTGTCTCAACTTCTTATCTGCAAAATTCTGAATTATAGACTCCTGTCTACACTATAATGTAGATTAGTTGAGAACAAATTTAAAAACACATAACATGCTGCCTGACAATGTTTAACTGCCAGATGAGTTTTAGTTAAGTTGAACCCTACTCTTTAATAGTTCTGTTCTCTTTGGAGCATATCATTCTTTTTTTCATCTACTGTTTTCATTTGAGTTCCTTCTAACTCTCCTCAGACTGTTTTTTTTTTTTAATTCCTTTGTCTCTAGTAGGAGGGATAAGCTTTCTCTTTTCTTCCTTGTGTTGCTTTCAAATCGTGTTTTTCCTATCACTCAATATGTTCTGCTTTACATTTCTTCATCCATTATTTAACATATTTATAATTATTACATTAGAGTCCTTGTCTAATAATTTCAAATACTGGGTCATCTTTACTGACTATATTTTTTCTTAGTTATGAATTATATTTTCCTGCTTCCTTGCAGGACTTTATACTTTTTTTTATTTTGTTACAAATATTGAGTATAAAATAACATTGGAAATAAAAGTATAATGATTTTTGGTTTTGTCTATTTACTACACTGTGCAGGTCTTATCTTTTGTCTGGTAGTTGTAATGAAGGGCAGATACTATTCAGATTTCTCTCATCATGAAGTTGAAGCATGGCTAAGTTACAATTTAATTAGATTGAGTTTATGAGTCATTAGTCCTACTACCAACCTCCTATATTTTACCTTTTTTGTTATTATTGCTATATTAGAACTGGAATAAGTTGGCTGCAATTTTAAATATTTTATGTTTCAGTTTTGAGTTCAACTTTATCACTGGCTTGTCATCTGATACCTATGAGAATGTGCAAAATGTCACTGCTTCTCTCTGCCTAACACCTTCTAAACAGCTGAAAAAAGTGGGGTGAGACAGTACTGAAATGAGCAATTTGTTTTTCCATTTATGCCTCAGATTTATCTCACTTCTAAATAGATGTGGTTAGGGAAAACTTAGAGTTTCTTTTTTGTTGGTTCTTAAAAACTAACGCCACCTTAAGTGACATTGCAAGCGGCGCCATTATGGGCCCACAAGGGCGTATTAACGTGGCAGCCTAAGATAGCGCCAGGAGGAAGTAGGGTGGGAGTGTCATGGTGCATGCTCTCGTAACCTTTAAGCCGATTGGAGGATGTAAAAACCTCCCTTCCCCATTTGCCTTTAAAACAAGTGCTTGTGTGATAATAAACGGAACTGCTCGACAGAACCCCTGCCGAACCCCCGCCACGTCTGAGTGTCCTTTAACTGGGCTGGTTGGGGCCAGCGGCTGTGCTCACCTCTCTACACGGCTCTCTTCCCCCGTCTCCTCCAAAGGGGACAGGAGGGAAAGAGGAATCCGGGCCATCCTCCTTCTCACCAGAAGGGACACCAAGGGAGAGACTGATAATGAGGCTAGGGCTGTTTGGGTCAGCCGACAGCTGACCCGACAGAGTGGTGTCCCGTGTGAGGTGTTTTTTAAAACTTGTGGGTGAAAGGTGAGCGAGTGAGGCCCCTGCCTGCTCAGTCCTGAAAGAAGGTCGACGAAGGGTGATCAACCAACGGAGTGGCCCCTGCAACCATGGTAGTCGCAGTGAAGCAATCCACCTGCGTGTCACGGTGAGTACCATAACAGGGGGAAGTCCCTGAACTTCTCTGCCCTGTTACTTCCCTTTGTCCCTTCCTCATGGGGCAATATGGGAGGTGTGTGTGGAAAGAGTGACAAGACAGCCTGCAAGGCTCTAAAGTACATGTTAAAATGCAGAGGCCTAGAAATATCTGACTCCATGGCCACCAATGCCTGGTGTCATGTGGTGCAAGTAGCCCTTTGGGCACCTTCATCCAACTTGTTCTCCTATGAGACTTGCGACCGGGTTCAGACCCTGGCCAGAAAGAATGAGATTAGTCATGGGCTAGAACCCCCTTAGGGTTCTACCCAACCGTCTCTGCCCTAAACCTTTGCTTCCGTCCTTAGCATCAGGAAGGGGCAGAAAGGGATTGGGCGCAGTTTGATGAGGAGAGAAAAATGGAAACAAAGCTGCCAATGCAAGGCCCTGAGCCATTGAGTGATACCTATGCCCCTACCCTGTACCATCCTCTCCCGGCATACTCACCCTGCCAAAGTTTAACTGAAGGAGAGAAAGCGGCACCTGAAGAAGTGGAAGAGGCTAGCCCACTTTTAAAAACACCCCCAGCAAAGCCACAGGCTTTACCTGTTATGACTCGCTGGGAACCCCCAGCCGTCCACAGCCCGTGGCGGGAAGCGGCCCCTCAGGCCTATCCGGTCAACATTGCCCCAGGTGGAAATAGGCCTGCTGCTTGGTACATTTGGGAAGCTCATGACCATAAAGAGCTGAAAAAGGTTGTCGCAGAGGATGGGCCCAATTCTCCATGAGCAGAAACCATCCTCCAGGGCTTAGCACACCAACCCTGCACAACCCAAGATTGGAAAATGCTCTGTAAGGCAGTCCTCCCCCCAAACTTGTTTATCAAGTTCTGCGCCTTCTTTAAAGAAGAGTGCCATGTGCAGGCAGAGATAAAACAAGCAGTAGCATTGCCCAATGCCACTCTGCTAGGTGTAAACTCTAGCCAATGTGTACCTAACCACAATAAAACCAACCCCGGACTCACCTTCCCACGGGTCCTTGGCAAAGGTTCCTGCGTAGGTGCCAACAAACCCTTTTGCAGCACTGTGGCAAATCTCATTGCCCCCCAAACCAGAAATAAGCAGACGTGAAACAAGCAGGCTGCAGGGGTGGCTGTGGTGGCCATCAGTTCCCTTTGAGAGTAACTGGAGCGGGTACCGGGACTGCCGGAATAGCCTTGGCACATCAACAGGTAGCTTCCCTTAGGGAGGCAGTGGACATAGCTCTTGACTGCTTGAAGGTGTCTGTATCACATTTTTAAAAAAAAAATCATTAACATCAATTTCTGAAGTTGTTTTACAGAATCGACGCAGACTAGACCTGTTGTTCTTACAGCAAGGAGGATTATGCGCTGCCCTCAAAGAAGAGTGCTGTTTCTACGCCGACCACTCTGGAGTGGTCAAGGATTCCCTACTTATGCTCAGAGAAGGGCTAGAAAAGCACAAAAAAAAAAAAAAAGAATGCGAAGCCAATAGTAATTGGTTCCAAAGCTGGCTTTCAAGTTCCCCGTGGCTCATCACCCTGCTGTCCTCCCTGGCGGGCCCCCTAGCCATTTTCCTTGTCTTAATCATCTTGGGGCCTTACGCCATTCGCCGGGTTGTGTCCCTTATAAGGTGCAACACCACTTGTCTCATAATGCTCATCCAGGTGGTAGAAGAGGTGGCCCATAATGAAAGCCCTGACAGCCCTTGGGTCAATATGGCCCTTCAAGAAATCAATGCCAATCTGTAAGGCTCCACCCCACCCCTGCTTGGCTGGATAGTCAATGACAGGTAAGATTTCCAGAGGGAAACAACCTCAGACAGGCACAGCCATGAGAGGGAATGGAGGCGAGGGTGGGAAGGTTAGCCACCTCCAGCTGCCCTATTAAAACAAAAAGGGGGGAGATGTCGGGCCTTAAAAACTAATGCCACCTTAAGTGACATTACAAGCAGTGCCATTATGGGCCCACAAGGGCATATTAACGTGGCAGCCTAAGACGGCGCTGGGAGGAAGTAGGGTGGAAGTGTCTGCGGGAACCTTGCCTTAGCCCTTATTGGCCAAATACGCGCTTCCGTGCTGGTGAACACTGCATAATTGCAATAGCTAGGCATTGAGACAGGATGCATGCTCTCATAACCTTTAAGCTGATTGGAGGATGTAAAAACCTCCTTTCCCCATTTGCCTTTAAAAGCAAGTGCTTATGTGATAATAAACGGAACTGCTCGACAGAACCCCTGCCGTGTCTGAGTGTCCTTTAATGGGCTGGTTGGGGCCGCAGCTGTGCTCACCTCTCTTCATGGTTCTCTTCCCCCGTCTCCTTCCAACGGGGACCGGAGGGAAAGAGAAATCTAGGCAATTTGCTCGCCCACCAGAAGGAACACCAAGGGAGAGACTGATAACAAGGCTAGCACTGTTTGCGTTGGCCGTTGGCTGACCCGACATCTTTTTGTTTACCTATCTGAAAACACTATGCCATAAAAATCCACTCATCTTTTTTATTTTTCTTTTTGCTTTTATTCTATAGGCAAGTCATGAGTTTATAAAATAAACTTAAAGAGTCCATTTAAGCAATGTGATTATTAAACATAAATTGGCATACAATTTACCACTTTCAAAACATTGTGTTTTGAACTAGTTTTTTAAAGACTAAGAACTAAGGCTATTTTACATTTATTTACATTTTACTGAGTGGACTCAGATATCGAAAACACAGACACATTAGATAAAACACATATCACTTTTACTGCTACCACCACCCACTGATTCCCAGATTCAATGAGGAAAAAGAAAAAGTTCTCAGATTTAGGCAGGATATTTCTCTTAGCAGGTCATATTGTGCATGATGTCAATGGAATCAAGGGGTAACGTATCTTGGAAGTAAATCTTCTTGGACCCAGGAAAAACAACTTGAATCCAGTGGATTCTAACTAATTAAACAGTTTCATATTCCTTATCCTGTTGTTCCAGGTTAGTAATGAAAAAGCCCCAGAGGCTTCTCATTTATGACATCCAGTGTTTTTGTTCTCAATTAGCCAGGTGTTCATGGGCCACACCAACTAAATAAAATTAATCCCGTAATTCTTTATTACTTTTCTCCAAAGTAAAACTATTTTGTGATACAAAAGTTCCATGACATTGCTTATG
>NW_007728305.1:99156-99698 GCF_000696425.1 Galeopterus variegatus | reverse complement strand
TATGTGGTATGTGTGCACTTGTGTCTGTGTACAAGGCATGAGCTTTCACAAGACTTGAAAATCACAACACCTGAGGTCATAGCAGAAAAGGTCAGTTACTAAATCTATGAATTGGACTTCAGTTTTCTCTTAATTTTGCTCCAGTAGTTACTGGGTGTACTTTCACCCTAACACACATATTTGATGTTTGGAGGCCTTTTTCTAAATTATACTTTTTATATTGTAGTAATTGTAGAATCATGTGGAATTGTAAGAAATAGTACAAAAGATTCTATGTACTGTTTACCCAGTTTTATCATGCAAAACTATAGTGAAGTATCAAAACCAGGATAGTGACTTTGATATGGTCAAAATGCAGAACACTGGAAGGATTCCGCATGCTGCCCTATTATAATTACACCCACTTCCCTCCCACCCACTCCTTCCTTAACCCTCGTAACCAATGGTCTGTTCTTTATTTTTATAATTTTGTCACAAGAATGTTATATGAATGAAATCATATAGTATGTAACATATTGGGATTAGATTATTTTCACTTAGCA
>NW_007728305.1:96385-98008 GCF_000696425.1 Galeopterus variegatus | reverse complement strand
AATCAATAGACTGAGTGAAGAGGATCACGGGGATGAGACATCATCCAATCCTTTGAGGGCCTGATAGAACAAAAAGGCAGAGGAAGGGAGAATTATCTCTCTTCTTGAGCTGGGACATCCATCTTCTCTTTCCCCCAGACATTAGAACACCAGATTCTTGGGCCTCTGGGGCTTACACCAGTGGCCTTCCACAGGTTCTCAGACTTATACTGAGACCACCGGCTACCTTTGGTCCACAGCTTGCAGACAACAAATGGTTGGACTGCTTGGCCTCCATAAGTGCACAAGCCAATTTCCATAACAAATGCCCACTTATCTAGATATCTATCCATGTTTTTTCTTCCTTCCTGATGTTCCCAGTGTTATGACTATTGTTGATCATAATCATCGGCTGAATTTAAAAGTACAAGAGCATTCAAAAAGAGCCAGTAACTCTTACGTAAACAAGTAACTGGGCCAGGAGAAACCTAAGGGAAAACCTAATTATGAATTTACTTATTTTTTAGATACATATAGAAGTTAGAATTCTGGCTTGAGATTGAACAATCAATAGAACATTCACTAAAGTTTGGATTTGGAATTAAATCCATGGTTCATTCTATTTACATCATTCTATCATTGATGGAGCACATTCTGTTACTAAGTTAAAATTCCAGTGTAACTATCTATTTCAAGGAAAAAGAGTGTTTTAAAGTTATGTTTAGTGAAGTGGATTAAATTAGAACCACAGCATTTTCTTTTCCAAGCACAATACTCCCAAGAGAACTTGTTAAACTTTATTTTTACAATGGAAAGTATGCATTTTAAAACACACCATTTCAATATACATTAAGGGATTTTCATTTCCCCACTCCTACCTCTGCAAAAATCTTAAATTATCAATTTACTTATTGAAGCTGGGAGACATTTTTCTTTGTAATTCAGGAAGCTTAATTGGATGCCAATATTTCAAATTCCTTGAATCTTTAGTTTCTCATTCATGAAAGGCATGATATAATTCAGGAAAAAAAATGTCGAAACCATCCTACTTATAAA
Source organism: Galeopterus variegatus (assembly GCF_000696425.1). Taxonomy (NCBI): domain Eukaryota; kingdom Metazoa; phylum Chordata; class Mammalia; order Dermoptera; family Cynocephalidae; genus Galeopterus; species Galeopterus variegatus. The sequence continues at coordinate 96,973 of NW_007728305.1, read as the reverse complement.
TAATATGGTTGGATACCAAGGAAATTAATTAATAGCAATTTATGCAGATTAATTAAGATAGCTATTCATGTAAGTGAGTTAAATGTCTGTATTGTAAAGCAGGCCTTAAAACTATTTGTGTATGTACAAGGGGTCTTCAAAAAGTCCATTGAAAGATTCATATTACCTTTTAATTCTATTTTTCCACGAACTTATCTTGAAGTACACTTATATATAGTAATGTAAATTGTGAACATGGTATCTATTGGTAGAAAATATTGCCCTTTAAAGTATGAAAATAATTTTTGTATTTAGCAGCATGTATATTTTGCTTAAAGCTTTTATTATATTATTTCAAGCTCATGGAAAAATATCAGGAATAGCAAAAGGAACTTCCTTCCATATGTAGTATTTACCAAGATTCACTAAGTTTACATTTCCCTATTTGCTTTATCATTCTTTCTATAAATATGCATATGAATTTTTTTATGAGTCATTTAAAATTAGATTGGAGATACAGTGACCCTATAATCAAAATACTTCAGTGAGCATTTTCTACATAATTACACTACAGTTATCAAAATGTGGAAATTTTACCTTGGTGCAATA
>NW_007728305.1:84667-95670 GCF_000696425.1 Galeopterus variegatus | reverse complement strand
TCAGGCTTTCATTTTCTTCAACTTGACATGTTTGTTTGATGAGTACAGGGTAAAAATTTTATAAAATGTTTTTCCATTTGGGTCTGTCTGATGTTTCCTCATGATTATATTTAGGTAATTCATTTTTGTAAGGTATACTGACAAAATTGATATTATATCTTTCTCATTGTATCATGTAAAGAGACAACTGATGTTGGTTTATCAAAATTGGTGATGCTAGTGTTAATCACTAGATTAAGGTAGTTTCCACCAGGTTTCTTCAATGCAAAGTCACTATTTTCTCCATGTAATTAACAAGTAACATGTGGGGGCAATAATTTTAAACTGTTAATATCCTATTTCTTATCAAACTTTCACTAAGTAAGCTGAGAACACATAGATAATTTTCTAAGTTACTTATCTATTCTCTATTATTGGCATTCTGGGTTTTTAGAAATGTTTACATTACTATACTTGTTATTTTATTATTAAGTTGTAAGAATTCATTATACTGCTTACAAGTCCTTTGCAGGTATTTCTTTTCAATTTGTGGTTTGTTTATTTTTTGAATAATTATTTGATTTATGAAGTTATTAGTACTGGAGAAGTCCAATTTATCTTTCATTAAGTCTTGTCTGGATTGTTGCTTTCTACATATATTTTGGCCAAGGACTGGGGGAAGAAAGGGGGGAACAGGGAGAAGGCAGAAATTTTTGCATCCTATGAATTACAAAGATTTGTATCTATGCTTATATTGATGCCCGGTTCCTATACCTATATCTACACACCTATACATGTTTTCTTATAGAAGCTTTTTTTTTTTTTTTTCCTTTTTGTCTTTTTTTACTGACCAGCAACGGGATCGCAACCCTCNTCCGCCACACTCCCAAGCGGCGCACTCTCCAGTGCGCCACCGGGCCGGCCCTATAGAAGCTTTTTAGTATTAATTTTTTAAAAATTTGTCTATGATCTATTTTGAATTAATATCTGTGTATGGTGCAAGTTAGGGAATTGTAAGTTTTTGTTGCTGTTGTTGTTTTGTTATTTTGTACGTGGGACATCTAGTTTGTCCAGAATATTTTGTTAAAAGGCTTACTCTCTTTTCATTACCTTGGCAAGTTGCCAAAAATTAATTAACAATGTAAATGAAATTTTTATCCTTTTAGGATTTTTATTTTGCTTGGATTTTATTATTTTTTTTTTGCCTTATTTCACTGTAAAATGTTGAATAAAAGTGGTGAGTGAACATTTTTGTTATGTTTGATATTTCACCATTAAATAAACTGTTAGCTGTAGGTTTTTAAAAGATGCCCTGTATCATATGGAGGAGCTTCAATTTTACACCTCATTTGCTGAGACAAAGTATGAACAAATGTATAGTTAAATATATCCATCCTTATATTATTACACAGAGTATTTCTAATGGCCTAAAAGTTTTTGCCCTTTACCTGTTCCTTCTTTTCTTCCCTCGGTCCCTGGCAACCACTGATCTTTTTACTGTATCCTGTAAAAATGCAGGCCATGGTCTAGATATCCTTAGGCCAACCGCCCATAGCTACATAGACAAAATTGAAGTTATCCTGATTTCCTTGAAGCATAAATAAATCATAAATAAAACACAAAATGTAAACTTTATGTCTTTGTCAGCATGAGTCAGTGAAATTAAACCAATCATAAAAACAGACACATGAACCACTGGAACAGAATTGGCAACTTATAAATCAACCCACATTCCTATAGCCAACTGATACTTGACAAAAGTGCCAAAAACATACATTGGGAAAAGACAGGTCCTTCAGTAAATGGTGCTGGGAAAACTGGATATCCATGTGTTGAAGTATGAAACTAGATCCACACCTCTTGCCAAATACCAGAATAAATTCAAAATGGATTAAAGTAAGACCTGAAACTATAAAACTCCTAGAAGAAAACATAGAGGAAACACATCAGGATGTAGGACCGGACAAAGACTTTATGAACAAGACCCCAAGAGCACAAACAACAAAATAAAAAATAAAAAAATGGGTTTATATCAAACTAAAAACCTTCTGCACAGCAAAGGAAACAATCAGCCAAGTGAAAAGACAACCTACTGAATGAGAGAAAATATTTGCAAACCATACATCTTACAAGGAATTAATATCCAGAATACAGAAAGTACTCAAACAACTTCACAGTAATAAAACCATATAATCCAATTTAAAAATGGGCAAAGGAACTGAGCAGACATTTTTCGAAGGAAGATATACAAATGGCCAACAGGTGCATGAAAAAATGCTCAACATCACTTATCATCAGGGAAATGCAAATCAAAGTCACATTGAGATATCATTTCACCCCAGCTAGACAGGCTATTATCAAAAAGACTGAGAATAACAAATGCTGGCAAGGATGTGGAGAAAACACTTTTGGTGCAACTGTAAACTACTAAAGCCATTACAGAAAACAGTAGGGAGGTTTCTCAAACAACTACAGATAGAACAAGATGACCCAGCAATCCTACTTTTGGGTGTATACCCAAATGAATGGAAATCATCATGTTGAGGAATATCTGCACCCCCATGTGCATTGCATCTCTACTTAACAATAGCCAATATATGAAACCAACTTATCAATGATATGAAATGTCAAGACATGAAATGTCCATCAATAGATGACTGGATAAGGTTTGTGTTATATATACACAATGGAATATTACTCAGCCATAAAAAAAGAATGAAATTCTGCCATTTGCAACAACATGGTTGAGCTTGGAGAAAATCATTAAGCAAAATAAACCAGGCTCACTCATAAGTGGGAGCTAAGAAACAGAGAGAGGAAGAAAGACTGTAATAAAATGTTGAACTTTCAGAAGGAGACAATAGACCTATAGTTACTAGAGGTGGGAAAGGGAGAGGGGTAGGGGGGATAGGAAGTGATTGGGTAAGGGATGCAAAAGAGTAATTACAATTTTTAATAATAAACATGCTAATAATATTGATTTGATCATCACATACTCTACACAAATACTGATAGTCAATCCTGTGCCCCCATAAATATGTATAAATAACAAAAAAACAAAAAAAGAAAACCAATCATCTATTAACAAATAAGCCTAAACATCTCTGCTTGCCTTAAAAAGAATGTTAATATATAACAATCAATCACAGAAAAGGTCAAAATACTTCCTCCTTTATTTTTTATAAATGGTGCTACAAATGCCATGATTGAGGCTACTCAACAGCTTTGGTCTGAGGTATCCTGAACTGTTCTTTTTTGTATGCACAATAAACTGTTTTTAAAGTTATTTATCTAAATAACACATACAATTATATATATTTATCATGCATAACATGATGTTTTGAAATATGTATGCATTGTGAAAAGGCTAAATTCAAATAATAAACATATTCATTACCTCATATACTTTTTTGTGTTTGTGGTGAGTACACTTAAAATATATTCTTTTAACAATTTTCAAGAATACATTTTTATTAACTATAGTCACTGCATTTCATCATACATCCTTAAAGTTATTCCTTCTGATTAACTAAAATTTTATATCCTTTGACCAATGGCTCCCCAGTCTTCTTCCCTCCTCCCCAACCCATAATTACCACCATTCCTTCTATTTCTATAAATTCAACTTCTTTACACTCTACATATAAGTAATATCATACCGCATTTGTCTTTCTGTTCCTTTTTTCGCTAAAGATTATGTCGTCCAGGTTTACTCATGTTGTCTCAACTAAAAAAAAATAACCTTCCTTTTTAAGGTTAAATATTATTGTATTGTGTAAACATGAGTATACCACATTTCTTTATCCACTCATCCATTGACGGATATCATTGACTCTATATCTTGAGTATTGTAAGTAATACTTCAGTGAACATGGAGGTGCAGATATCTCCAACATACTGATTTCATTTCCTTTTGATATACATCTACTAGTAGGATCATTGAATCAGATGGTAGTTCTACTTCTAATTTTTTGAGCAGCTTCCATACTGTTTTCCATATGACTGTACTAAGGTGCAGATATCTCCAACATACTGATTTCATTTCCTTTTGATATACATCTACTAGTAGGATTATTGAATCAGATGGTAGTTCTACTTCTAATTTTTTGAGCAGCTTCCATACTGTTTTCCATATGACTGTACTGATTTACATTCCTACCAACAATGTGCAAGGGTTCTCTTTACTCAACTTCCTCTCCAATACTTGGTATCTTCTGTCTTTTTGATAGTAGCCATTCTAACAGGTGTGAGGTAATATCTCCACGTGTTTTTAATTTACATTTCCTTGACAATTAATGATGAACTTTTTTACATGTACCTCATGGCCATTTGTATGTATGCTTTTGAGAAATATCCATTTAGATCCTTTGCCCATTTTTTTTAACAGGGTTATTTGTTTTCTTACTATTGAGTTGATTGAGTCCCTTATGGATTTTATATATCAACCTCTTATGAGATTTATAGTTTGCATATATTTTCTTCCATTTTGTAGGCTGTTCCTTTGCTCTGTTGATTGTTTCCTGGCTGGATAAAAGCTTTTTAGTCTAGCATAACCTCATATCATCTCTATCTATTTTTGCATTTGTTACTTGTGCTTTTGTGCTCAAATCCAAAAAATCATTGTCATGAAGCTTTTCCCCCATATTTTTGTCTGGTAGACTTAGTTTCAGGTGTTACATTTAAGTCCTTAACAAAGAATTGATTGTGTACGGTAATGATGAAAAAGCTAACTACCCTCATCTAATCATCACACATTGTGCACTATTATTGAAAATAAACATTATACCCTACATGTATGTATAATAAATTATCTAAAGATAAAACAAAATTTAAAAAACCTTTTTGAGTCGATTTTTGCAGATGGTGCAAGAAAATGATCTAATTTCACTCTTCCACATGTGGATATCCAATTGTCCCAATGACATTTATTGAAGAGAATATCCTTTCCCCATTGTGTGGTCTTGGGAACTTTGTCAAAAATGAATTGACCAAAAATGCATTGATTTACTTCTGGTTTCTCTATTCTGTTCCATTGGTCTATGTATCTGCTCATGCCAGTACCATGCTGTTTGATTGCTATAGTTTTGTTGTATACTTCGAAGTCAGGTAGTATGATGACAACAGCTTTCTTCTTTTTGCTTGATTGCTTTGGCTATTTGGGGTCTTTCATGGTTTCATAGAAATTTTATAATTGTTTTTTCTATTTCTGTGAAAAACAGTTATTGTAATTTTGATAGGGATGCATTGAATCTGTAGATCACTTTGTGTAATATGGATATTTTACAATATTGATTCTTCCAAACCATGAACATAGGCTATCTTTCATTTTATTTGTATACTCTTTGATTCCTTTTGTTAATGTTTTCTGGTTTTTAGTGTACAGGCTTTTGACCTTGTTGGTCTTGTAAGTATTTTATTTTATTGTTTTTGTTTTAAATAGCTATTGTATATGGGATTTTCTTGATTTTTTTTTCATAGTTTGATTTTGGTGTAGAGAAACACTGCTGATTTTTGTATGTCAATTTTGTATCCTTCAATGTTACTAAATTTATTAGTTCTAACAGCTTTTTAGTGGAATCTTTAGGGTTTTCTTTATATAAAATCATGTTTTCTGCAAACAAAGACAATTTACCTTCTTCTTTTCCAACTTTGATGCCCTTTACTTCTTTCTCTTGTCTAATTGATGTGGCTAGGACTTTCAGTACTTTGTTTAATAGAAGTGGTGAGAGTGGGCATCCTGGTTTCATTCCTAATCTTAGGGGTAAAGCTTTTGACTTTTCATCATTGAGCATAGTGTGAACTATGGGTTTGTCACATAGGGTCTTTATTGAATTGATGTACATTACTTCTAGTCTAATTTTTTAGATTTTTTTATCATAAAAGGATGTAAAATTTTTCCAGATACTTTTTTAACCTATTGAGATAAATATATCATTTTTGTTTTTATTCTGTTAATGTGGCGTATCACATTTAGAAGTTTACATATGTTGAACCATCTTTGTATTCCTGGGTTAATTCAATTTGATCATGGTGAATGATTTTTTTTAATCAATATACAATGTAGTTGATTTTTGTGTCCCTTTACCAATTCCTCCCTTCCCCTTCCCTCTCCCTCCTCCCACCCATCAACATCATATCTGTTCACTTTTCTTAACAATTTCAAGAATTGGGATTGTTGCATCTTCTATTAATGTGCTGCTGAATTCAGCTTGCTAGTATTTTCTTGAGAAGTTTTCCACCTATATTCATTAGTAATATTAGCCTGCAATTTTGTTTTTTACTAGTAGTGTCTTTATCTGGCTCTGATATGAGGGAATGCTGGCCTCATAAAATTAATTTAGAAATATTCCCTCTTCTTTAATTTTTCCGAAGAGTTTAAGAAGCATTAGTAGTAATTCTTCTATAAATGTTTAGTGGAATTTGGCAGTGAAATAATTAGGCACTAGGCCTTCCATTGATAGGAGACTTTTTATTACTGACTTAATTTTCTTCCTTGTTATTTGTCCATTCAGTTTTTTAAAGTTTTTTTTTTTTTATGATTCACTTGTGATAGGTTGTACGTTTCTAGGAATTTACCCCTTTCTTCATTGACCCATTACTTATTCCAGATTTTTTAATCTTCATGTGTTTGTGAATTTTTCAAAATTCCTCCTGTTACTGATTTCTCGTTTCATACCATTGTGGAGAGGAAAGATATTTGATATGACTTCAATCTTTTTAAATTTGTTAAGGCTTGTTTTGTAGCCTAAGATATGATCTATTCTGGAGAAGGTTTTGTGAGCACTTGAGAAGAATGTTTATTTTGATGCTCTTGGATGGGATATCACCCATGTGTCTAGTAGGTCCTTTTGGTTTAAAGTATGCTTTAAGGCTGATGCATCCTTACTGATCTTCTGTTTAGAAAATCCATCCACCACTGAAAGTGGGGTATTGAAGTCTCCTGCTATTATTGTATTTTAGTCTATCTCTCTCCTTAAATATATTAATATTCTCTTTTATATCTTGGTGTTCTAATGTTGGGTGCATATATACTTATAACTGATATAGTTTCTTTATAAATTGATCCCTTTATAATTACATAATGACCTCCTTTATTTCATTTGAAGCTCATTTTATCTGGTGTTAGTATACCAATGCTTGCCTTATTTTTGGCTTCCATTTGGATTTCCATGGAATATCATTTTCATCTGCTCACTTTCAGTCTGTGTGTCCTTGCAGGTGAAGTTAGTCTCTTGTAGATGGCACATAGTTTGGTCTTGTTTTTTATTTATTCAGACACTCAATGTCTTTTGATTGGAGAAGATAATTTATTTATATTCAAGATAATTATTGACAGGTAAGGATTTAATACTACTATTTTGTTAATTGTTTTCTGGTTGTTCTGTATATCATTTGTTCCTGTTTTCCTCTCTTGCTACCTCTCATGTGATTAGGTGATTTTCTCTAATATGTTTTGATTTTTTACTTTTATCTCTGTGTGTCTGCAAGGGTTTTTGTTTTGTGGTTATCATGAGGTTTACAAAAACGTCTTGTAATTATTACAGGCTATCTTAAGCTAACAACTTTGATTACATACAAAAACTTTACACTTTTACTTCACCATCCCCCATGCATTTAAAGTTTTTCATGTCATGATTTACATCTTTTTATGTTGTGCGTCCCTTAACAAATTATCATAGTTATTATTTTTAACAGTTTTGTCTTTTAACCTTCATATTAAACATATAGGTGATTTATACATCAACAGCGCATTATTAGAGTATTCTGAATTGAACTGTGTATGATTTTTACTAGGGTGTTTTATACTTTCTCATGTTTTATGTTACTAATTAGTGTCCTCTTTTTCAGCTTGAAAACTCTCTTTAGCGTTTTTTTGTGAGACAAGTCCATTAGTAATGAACTCTCTCAGCTTTGGGTATATGGAAAAGTCTTTACCTCTCCTTAATTTCTTAAAGACAGCTTTGTTTAATAAAGTATTCATGGCTGGCACAATACACTTTAAAATTCTTAATTTGATCTGATTTTATTTTGTACTATCCATAGTTTTGCCTCTTCCAGAATGTTGTATATTTGAAATCATGTAATATAGCCTTTTCAGACTGGCTTTTTTTTACTTAGTATTATGCATTCAATGTTCCTCCATTTCTTTTCATGGCTTAATATTTCATTTATTTTATCCATTTATCTGCTCTGTATTTTTTTATTGAAGAGTTTAGTTCATTTACATTTAAAGTAATTTTCATAGGGAATGTTTTGCTGTTGGCATTTTGTTAAGTATTTCCCTTTGTCTTGTAGTTATTTTGTGGTTTTTTCCCCTTGCTATCTTATTGTGTGTTTCATTGTGGTCTTTTTTAATTGATAGATTTTTATTCCTTTTTTTTTTGGATAATGCTTACATAATATATCTTATAGATATAACAGTCTGTTCTAAGATGTTAAAAGCTACTTGCATAAAATAATCTTAGTTTTTACTTTTTCTTTCCTCACATTATATGCTAATGATGCCCCAGTTTACATATATTTATATTATGTATCCACTAATATAATTTAGTTATAATTTAAAGATTATTTTTTTATTTTATGGTAGAATTAGAATCAATTTACCTACCACCTTTAAAGTAATGCAGTATTCTGTTTGGTCTTTATATTTACCTTTACCAGCAGCATCTGAGAAAGTGTATGGTCAAACTCCTTCAGGGAGAAACCAGGATCTATGCATTGTTGCCTGCTTGCTCTGTGCTGAGCCCAGGGAAATAGCTGCAGAGTGCTCAGATGCCTGCTTAAAGCAACCTCTCTGCTCTCTTTGTTCCCAAAGGGCTCACAAATGCCCAATTTTATCTATTCCCATGGCTAGGTGATCTAAGAGTCTTTCCCTTGGATGGGAGCTGTAAAAGTTGGAGTGCTATAGTGTGATCAAAACTCTTCACTTCTCACTGAAAAGCTAGGAGTTGGAAGTTTCCTCCCAATTTTAAGGTTTGCCCAGGGTGGGTTCTGTATCGTGAGTGTGTCTCAACTTTTTCTACCCATTTTGATGTGAATATTTTCTCAGTTGCACAGTGTGTAGAAATCACTCAACTAATTCCTGGACTTCTCTCACAGGGGATTGATTTATGCATAATTGTTTATTCAGTTCATTCATGGAAGGAGGGAAAGTAAAAAGCCTCCTATTCTGCCATCTTGCTGACCTTTTCACTCCTCATTTATATTTAGTGTTAAATTATATTCTGTTGTTTGGATATACCAAAGTTTATTCATTCATTCACTTTCTGAAGAACATCTCAGTTGCTTCTAAGTTTTTGCAATTAGGAATAAAGCTGCTATAAACATCGATGTGCAGGTTTTTGTGTTAACATAAATTTTCAACTCCTTTGTGTAAATACCAGGGAGTGTGACTGCCAAATCATATGGTAAGAGTACGTTTAGTTTTGTAAGAAACCACCAAACTGTCTTCCAAAATGGCCATGCCAGGGCCAGCCCCATGGCTTACTTGGGAGAATGTGGCTCTGGTAGCGCTGAGGCCATGGGTTCGGATCCTATATAGGGATGGCTGGCGTGCTCACTGGCTGAGTGTGGTGTGGACAACACCGTGCTGAGGGTCGTGATCCCCTTACTGGTCAAACAAACAAACAAACAAACAAAACAACAACAAAAAAAAACCCCAAAATGGCTATGCCATTTTGCATTTAGACAACACCGTGCTGAGGGTCGTGATCCCCTTACTGGTCAAACAAACAAACAAACAAACAAACAAAACAACAACAACAAAAAACCCCAAAATGGCTATGCCATTTTGCATTTCCATCAGCAATGAAAGATCTGTTGCTTCATATTCTTACCAGCATTTGGTGTTGTAAATTCAATGTTCCAGGTTTGGGCCATTTTAATTGGTTTGTATTGGTATCCCATTATTTTAACTTGAATTTCCCTGATAGCATATCATGTAGAGTATCTTTTTCATATGCTTATTTGCCATCTATACATCTTCTTTGGTCAGGTGTCTGTTAAGGTTTTTGGCCCATTTTTAATTCAGGTAGTGTATTTTCTTATTGCTCTGTTTTAAGTGTTCTTTGGATATTTTAAATAACAGTCCATTCTCAGATTTGTCCTTTGTAAATATTTTCTCCAAATCTGTGGCTTGTCTTCTCCTTCTGTTGACATTGATTTTTACAGAGCAGAGTATTTAATTTTAATAAAGTTTGACTTATCTATTGCATATTTTATAAATTGTGCCTTTGATGTTGTATCTAGAACATTATCACCATACTCAAGATCATCTAGGTTTTCTATCTTTTCTAGGAGTTTCATAGTCTTATATTTTATTTTTAGTTCTCAGGTCCATTTTCAGTTAATTTTTGTATAAGGGTCTGTATCTGGATTTGTTCTTTGCACATGTGGATGTCCAGTTATCCAGCACCATTTATTGAAAGGACTATCTTTACTCCGTTGTATTGTTTTTGCTCCTTTGTCAAAGATCAGTTGATAATATTCTTGTGGGTCTTTATCTAGGCTCTCTATTCTGCTCTGTTGGTCTTCTTGTCTAAACTTTTTCTTTTTTTTCGGTCAGAGCATATTTTAATTTTTTTCTTAAGATAATTTATCATACATTTATGTAGGGTACAAAGTTGACTTTCAATAGTTGTGCACAATGTATGATTGCCAGATCAGTATAGTTAGCTTATTCATCATTACAATACATAATCATTCTTTGTGTCTGTTAAATCATTTCTCATTAACCTCCCTCTCTTTCCCTCTCCCCTCCTCTTTTCCACCTCTAGTAAACACAGTTATTTTCTCTCCTTCTAAAAGTTCAATGTATTATTGTGATTGTTGTCTCTCTCTCATAGTTTATTTGTTTACTTATGGATTTAGTTCCCACTTATGAGGGAAGACATGGTATTTTTCTTTCTGCACCTGGGTTGTTTCACTCAGCATGATTTTCTCCAGGTTCTTCCATGTTGCTGCAAATGGCAGAATTTCATTCCTTTTTATGGCTTAGTAGTATTCCATTGTGTGTGTGTGTGTGT
>NW_007728305.1:77193-83285 GCF_000696425.1 Galeopterus variegatus | reverse complement strand
TACATGAAAAAAATGTTGAACATCACTAATCATCAGGGAAATGCAAATCAAAACCATTTGAGATATCACCTCACCCCAGCTAGACTAGCTATTTTAAGAAATACAGAGGATAACAAATGTCTGATATTTTATCAATACCACACTGTTTTGTGTATTGTAGCACTACAGCAAGTCCTGAAGTCTGACAGTTTTAGTCCTCCAACTTTGTTCTCCTTCAGTATTTTATTGGCTGTTCTGTGTCTTTTGCTTCTCCATATAATTTTAGAATTAGTTTGCCAATGTTTAGAAAATAACTTGTTGGTATATTTATTGGGAATGCATTGAATCTGTAGATCAAGTTGGGCAGAACTGATATCGTGACACTATAGAATCTTCTTATCCATTAACAAGAAATATCTCTTCATTTATTTAGTTCTTCTGGGATCTCTTTCATCTGACTTTTATAATTTTTCTCATGTAGATCTTGTACATATTTAATTAGATTTATACCTAATCATTTAAGTTGGGTGTTGCTAATATAGATGGCCTTATGTTTTTAGTCAAATTTCACTTTTTCATTGCTGATATTTAGAAAAACAATTGGCTTTTGTATCATAACATTGAATCCTGCAACTTTGCTATACTNCAAACACATACAGTTGCATTTCTTTCTTTCCAATCTGTATCATTTTATCTTCTTTCCTTGTCTTATTACATTAGCAAGTACTCCCAGTACAAGGCTGAAAAGACTGGTGTGATGGGACATCTTGCCTTGTTACTAATCTTAGCAGAAAAGCTTCAAGTTTATCGTCATTAAGTTAGCTGTAGGTATTTTGTATATATTCTTTATGAAATTGAGAATATTCTCCTCAATTCCTAATTTACTGAAAGATTTTATCACAAATGTGTGCTTGATTTTGTTAGTTGCTTTTTCTGTTTCTGTTCATGAGAGCATATGATTTTTTTTATCCCATTTATAGATTACATTAATTGATTATTGAATGTTGATGTGGACTTGCATACCTGGAATNCCCATTTATAGATTACATTAATTGATTATTGAATGTTGATGTGGACTTGCATACCTGGAATGGTTGTGTATATAATTCTTGGTTGTGTATATAATTCTTTTTATACATCATTGGATTCAATTTGGTAATATTTTGTTGAGTATTTTCACATCTATGTTAATGAGAGATATAGGTCTGTATATATATATTTTTTCTTGTAATATCTTTGGTCTTTTAATACTCAAATTTTCACTTTGCTGCTGATATTCTCATATGTTGTGTCATTATGATTATGTTTTGAAGTCTTTGAATACATTTAATATAGCTTTATTAAAGAACTTGCATACCAATTCCACTATCTTGATTCTGACTATTTTTCTCTTCATTATGGATTATTTTTTCCTGTTTCTTCAAATATCTAACATGTATGTTTATTTGCTGCACATTGTTGATAAAATACAAATAGAGTGTTGACTATGTTATTATTAAATTACTATTTAATAGTAATTTTGTTTTTGTCCAAATTGGTTTAATTTTCTATTTGGCTAAGTCTCTGTCGGTTGTGAATTTAGTACTGGGGCATGCTCATTACTGCACTGCATGAATTTTATTACTTAGGTATGGACTTTTTGCTGACTTCACTGACTGTCTGATGTGTTCAATGAGGTCTCTACACTTTGGCCAAAATGGAACGTCAATATATCCCATAACTACTAAGTCACTCATATCACAATTCAGCTGTCAGTCCTCTGGCAGGTGCTAGGTCTTGTGTAAGTTCACCTATGTAAATTCCCACACAGACTTGTGGGTTGCTTTTCTAAATACAACTTTTCAGGTACTCTCTCACAAATCCTAGCTGCTTTGCTTCAGTATCCTGGGACTCTTGCCTTGCCTCCCTAGCTCATTAAAAGTGATTTTCTACCTCTTCCACTTTCCTGCTCTACTTTAGGAAAGTGGTCAAAGCAAAAAGCCAAGGTGACTTTGATACGATTGATAAGCCCACCTCACTTTTTTTTTCTTTTATTCAAGGATTATAGTCCTGTGCTATCTGTTATTGAAGGTGGATGGATACTGTTGCCTTATAGTTTGACTTTAGTTCTATAGTTGTTTTTAATAGGAGGTCAAGTTCAGCACTAGTTCCTTTGTCTTAGCCAATATGTGGAGTCATCAGCATGTATTTTCATATAGAAATCTTTATATTGCTTTATAAAAGTTGATTTCTTCAGTAGATTAAAGCAACCTTTAACAGTATGAGCAAGTTTGTGTGTGTGTGTTATTTAAGTTGTCTAGATGTCATATCTAGTACCATAGCTCTATACTCTCACGTAGTCTTTTAATTTTCATTTTGTGGACTGGACTAAATTACCAACAACCTTCTAAAACTGTTTAAGAAATAAAGGAGATAATTTACATGAAAGTTTTTTCATGAAATATGAAGTGCTAGGAAATGAACAATGTTATTATTATAAGGCAAAAGTAAACTTTAGTTCAGTCTTTGATCACAAATTCTGACAGAAAGAAGTCAGAATTGATGCTTCTTAATGGCATTCTCTCTCTTTAAAATTTTATCACAGTATTAAACTGTAGAAAATGAAATCCTATTTTATTTATATTGAGTAAGTGAAGATGATCTAACTATTCTAAGTTTTAAAGGATTTGGATGTATGATAAGGATTTTCCTGAAGTGTATCTTAATTCCTTAAATAAATACAGCTATAAAAGTTATGAGTAATTTCACAGAATAATATTGCTTATTTTAGAAAATATTCTTGGCACCTTCAAATCTAAGTTTCTGGTTTGCTTGTGACATCTTTACTATCTATTCTTTACCTCCTATATAAACAAATTAACTGCAGAACACCTAACTATTGCAGTCATTAGAAGAACTTTGATAATGGCACCAATATTTTTTCTCTTTGATATTTAAGACTCTTTATAATTTAAATTAAATACTTCTTCTTTTAAAATAAAATTTGAGGGCCGGCCTGGTGGCACACTGGAGAGTGCGCTGCTTGGGAGCGCGGCGGCGCTCCCGCCGAGGGTTTGGATCCCATGTGGAGACCAGTTCCCACTCACTGGCTGAGCGCGGTGAGGGTGCAACACCGAGGGTTGCGATCCTGTTACCGGTCAGTAAAAAAAGACAAAAAGGAAAAAAAAATAATAATAAATAAATAAAATAAAATACTGTTGCCTTATAGTTTGACTTTAGTTCTATAGTTGTTTTTAATAGGAGGTCAAGTTCAGCACTAGTTCCTTTGTCTTAGCCAATATGTGGAGTCATCAGCATGTATTTTCATATAGAAATCTTTATATTACTTTATAAAAGTTGATTTCTTCAGTAGATTAAAGCAACCTTTAACAGTATGAGCAAGTTTGTGTGTGTGTGTTATTTAAGTTGTCTAGATGTCATATCTAGTACCATAGCTCTATACTCTCACGTAGTCTTTTAATTTTCATTTTGTGGACTGGACTAAATTACCAACAACCTTCTAAAACTGTTTAAGAAATAAAGGAGATAATTTACATGAAAGTTTTTTCATGAAATATGAAGTGCTAGGAAATGAACAATGTTATTATTATAAGGCAAAAGTAAACTTTAGTTCAGTCTTTGATCACAAATTCTGACAGAAAGAAGTCAGAATTGATGCTTCTTAATGGCATTCTCTCTCTTTAAAATTTTATCACAGTATTAAACTGTAGAAAATGAAATCCTATTTTATTTATATTGAGTAAGTGAAGATGATCTAACTATTCTAAGTTTTAAAGGATTTGGATGTATGATAAGGATTTTCCTGAAGTGTATCTTAATTCCTTAAATAAATACAGCTATAAAAGTTATGAGTAATTTCACAGAATAATATTGCTTATTTTAGAAAATATTCTTGGCACCTTCAAATCTAAGTTTCTGGTTTGCTTGTGACATCTTTACTATCTATTCTTTACCTCCTATATAAACAAATTAACTGCAGAACACCTAACTATTGCAGTCATTAGAAGAACTTTGATAATGGCACCAATATTTTTTCTCTTTGATATTTAAGACTCTTTATAATTTAAATTAAATACTTCTTCTTTTAAAATAAAATTTGAGGGCCGGCCTGGTGGCACACTGGAGAGTGCGCTGCTTGGGAGCGCGGCGGCGCTCCCGCCGAGGGTTTGGATCCCATGTGGAGACCAGTTCCCACTCACTGGCTGAGCGCGGTGAGGGTGCAACACCGAGGGTTGCGATCCTGTTACCGGTCAGTAAAAAAAGACAAAAAGGAAAAAAAAATAATAATAAATAAATAAAATAAAATAAAATTTGAGCTGCTTTATTTAGAATTAATGATGGTGGTAGTTTTTAAAATTGCAATGAGACATTTAAGAAATAAATCATTTTATTCATCAGAAAATTTTCCCAAGATTTTCCTTTGGGAGAAAATTACTTTCTTGAAAATATAATTCAAATATGTTAGCCATAATTTTATGTTTATTTTTTTTTTTAAAGTAACAGTCACATAAGTATGTTTGGCTTGGGACACAAAATCCTATTAGCAGCAAACATCTGTGACAGTCTAAGAGTGGCACACACCACAGGAATCTATTAGAAAGCTAATCATTCTCCTGAGTTATTTCTGGGATCTGTAGGAGAAATTCTGTTGTCTCAGAAAGGGACATTTACTTCATCCCAATTTAGCAAAATTAATTTAAATTGGTTGGCAGCTTAACACACCATCTGCAGGGGGTATTCCAAAGAGGAAGAAGACACAGGGAAAATGCACTCAGGCACCATTAAGAAAAGATAAAAAAGGGTTTTAAGTCTGATGTAGAAGGAATGAGAAGCATAGTTGTCATCAAGCAATCTAAGATCATCCTTTTTCCCAGAGCTTTAAGGGATCACGTTGCTCCCCATTTCTTCATACTTAGTGCTGTTGGACAAAGAGGTCTGATTTTAGATTTGCTACCACTCGATTTAGGAGGAATACCTGGTGCTCTATAGGCCTAAGACTGGAGAATGCTAAAGACGAGGAGATTACAGCTTTCTCTTCTGGAGCTCACAAATAGATTTAATACTGCCTGGTGCTGGGAAGGTTCTGTGAACAGTCAAGGGACACCATGTGAAACAACTGTGAGAAGTGCACTGATTCATAGTCAGTCTCTGAGAGGGAGAAAGTGGGGAAGAGAGGGAGAGAATAAATGTTATAAGTGCTGTCTCATTAAATGAGGCAAAAAGAGTGAAAAGAATCATGAGTAGACAGAAGAAGGAAAAAGCACAAGAAAGAAGTAGAAAGAGAAAACAGTTGAGAAATAATAGGAAGTTGATATCAGGTACCTCTTGATTAGAAATCCTTATTTGGGATTATATTAATATTCTGTTTATGGTGGGTAGCCCAGGTCTGCATGTGTGGGGAAAACAGACACATAGACTTTTTCAATGATTCATTCTCATTACCACACCCATAGCCAAACATGATTAATCCCCAGGTTACTGTCAGTCACAGTTAACCAGCAATCCCAAGTAAGGAAACAAAAATTTCATGGCACCTCTTTAATGCATCCGGAAAAAAATATTATAAAAGAGAAGGTATAAAAAATGGCTTGGAACATGTTTCTCTGGCTATTTCTTTTCTCTGTAAAGAGTTAGAAGGAGGAATTCTAAGCCTCTTCATCCTACCAGAGACCTGCATTCACTGAAGTGGTGATAGGGTAGCCTGATGCATTCTGAACCCAATTCAGGTAAGCGTGGACCCATGTGGATGGGAATTTTGGAATTCCCCCCCACATGCTTTTTTCTCATACTTATGGATTGTTAGCATTTGTTCTTCCATTTATCCTGCACTTCAGAGCAAAGCCGGATCTATAAAGTGTAGTTGACAACAATGTTGAACTTCTGCTAGAGAACATTTTTCAAGACAGAAGGTAAACTTTGACAGGTGGTCGAAGGAATGCATGTTATAAAGTTTCTTTTTTTCAGCAGTACCATATGTGCTATCTCTGGTATTTTAGATTGAATTATATTCTATGGGATGATCTAAGAATATAAGCATTATTTTTCCTTCCTTCCTTCCTTCCTTCCTTCCTTCCTTCCTTCCTTCCTTCCTTCCTTCCTTCCTTCCTTCCTTC
>NW_007728305.1:75250-76566 GCF_000696425.1 Galeopterus variegatus | reverse complement strand
TTCCTTCCTTCCTTCCTTCCTTCCTTCCTTCCTTCCTTCCTTCCTTCCTTCCTTCCTTCCTTCCTTCCTTCCTTCCTTCTTCCTTCCTTCCTTCTTTCCTTCCTTCATTCATCCTTCCTTCTTCCTTCTTTTAAAAAATAGCTTTCAAACACTACACAATTCTTTTACAAAATAACTTTTGGAATAGAGACTATTTATATACTCCTTATTTATTATCTCCCTAATATTTTTCTTCAGTGTCCATGCAGCATTCTGTCTCTGCCCAGATTTCTCATAAGTCAACCAGTAGTTAAAATATGTGAAATTTCTTTTGAAAATTTACATGTTTATTTAAAATTTTTAACCATATTTTGTATTTTACCTTTAAAAAAAAAAGAGCCATGTCTACATTATTATACTTTGGTTCAAACATTTTTTAAAAAGTATTTATTTCTCATAGACCTCTGAAACCATGCACATTTTTTTCTTTCATTTACCACATATTTATTGAGTGATGGTTATATATTCAACATTTGGAGGTAGATAGATATACATACAAGACAGTTACTAAAGATATACACACATATTTGTAGTAAAATGTATTAAGTGGAATAGTAGATATCTATACAAAATATGTTGAGAGCAGAAATTTTTCATAAATATTTACTCAAAAGGTGGAAAAAACTTCACAGAAATGGTTAACATTTAAACTAGGGATTTTAAGATGAGCTGGAGATTCTTGGGGAGAACAAAGTGGTAGGTAAAAGTGGGGCATGTCAGGAACAGTCAACATTAGGGGCCTAGCAAGAGAGAGGTAAGAGTAAGAATGAACATATTTATTAATTGAGCAAATAGTTATTGCACACTGGGTACTGCTCCTAAGCACTGAAAACCCAGCATTGAACAAAACTTAAAAAATACCTGCACGGAATTTACATCCTATTGCGCTAAGACTGACATATGTCTGTGAAGGGACTTGTATGCTATTCTGAAGAGTTTGATATTCATCTAATTGGACATTAGAAAACATTTAGATTTTATTAAATATGATCAGATCCACATGTTAGGACACTGAATTTGTGGCATTTTAACAGATGGACTATGAAGAATGATAGAAGATGAAATAATATTTTAAGCAGTCTGGAATAAATTAAAGCAAAGGTAGAAGACGTGAAGAGGAGGAACTACAGCCGAAGTCTTTAAAAGGTAGATTTTATAAGACTCAGGAACTAATGAAAAGGGACTATATAAGAGCAGACAGATATGAATTTGACATTTCTAGCTTAAGTAACTGAATCATCCAAATTTGGGGGTGGGGTGCAAAGTTAACTCTTATT
>NW_007728305.1:70052-74989 GCF_000696425.1 Galeopterus variegatus | reverse complement strand
CTCAGGAACTAATGAAAAGGGACTATATAAGAGCAGACAGATATGAATTTGACATTTCTAGCTTAAGTAACTGAATCATCCAAATTTGGGGGTGGGGTGCAAAGTTAACTCTTATTCATTGAATTTTTTTTGTAGTAAATAAAGAAAGTGCAGATTTGCAGGGTGAATATGGAGGAGGGAAAAAAGATGAGCTATAATGCTAAAATATTGATTTATGTAAGATCTAGAATTCAGGAAAAGAGCCTAAGCTGGAGCCATCTGCTGTGCAGAAGTTGAAATTGTTGAGATAGAAAGAGGTCCTGTGTGAAGAAGAGAAAAAGATATTTAGAGATTTCTAAAAGCAGGACACTTAGATGAAATTATCAGACACTGCTTACTTAGTAGTTTTTTCTTCCTTTTTATTTAAAAAAATGAAGCCCCTTGTGAGTTGCCAAACCTATAGTGTTAAACTTGTGATTGCTCTGATTATTGGCTTAAAGGTTTGTGGTTGGAAAAGGACTTTTTTTTTTTTTGGCATCTGGCCAGTACAAAAAATTCTTGGATTCTCTCAAGGGTGGTTTTTATTCTAGAAACTTCTGTTGCACAAATGGGTATATTCTGAATTAACTATGATATCCCACTAATAACTGCTTAAGTAAATAAACATTATAATTGTTTATTATGTGCCCAATATGAAGCTAGGTGCTGGAGTACCCCTCCATCTCACCTATCCATCACACCTGAGGGCTGCTCTGAAACCAACCTTGGCATCGGTGGGTTGATGACTAAAAACATCTGTTTCTGTGTTAAATGAACCTTAGAAATTGTTTACAATTTCATCTTCAGGTTATACTCTGTGCAACACTGAGAATTTAGCTTCTTGCTTTTTGAAAGAATAAGTTATAAGCCAATCTGGCAGTCGAATAGAGGACACTATTATGGTTAGGATTTTCAGCAGTTTCCCCAGAAAACAGGATTGATGTTTCCATTATGACACAATGCTATAAATACAGCTATTTACTGCTGCCCGTTATGTTCTCTTTCCCTTATTCTTTGTCTATCTCCGCAAATTTTCTAGGGCTAGACATTCCGTAGTGATCTGAGTGCCTGTAATTTTGAATGTGATGAAGGGGCTCCCTCTCAGGGTATAAACATTTCATTCACTTCTGTGTCAATAGACCAGCCCAGTGTAATTGCAGAGAGAGAGCAATTTATCCCTTTCCCTTTTCCGGTGAGTGGAAACTCCCAGTATGTGTGGAAACCTAGTTCAGGGAAAGCCGTTACTAAGGCAATGTCCAAAGAAGGGAAATGCTATGCGTAGTTTCAAAAAAATAATAATGGAGAACAGTAGCCAGACAACCTTCTATTTCAAGTTATGTGCTGTTCAGGAGTCAAATCTATTGGAAAGAATAAGGGTTACTGTCATATGAACTTAGTAAGTTTTAAACTTTCCCCATGGATATATTATTTTCATCACTTTATTTACTTTCTCACAAGGTTCAAACTCTTAACTCTATTTCAAGTTATGTGCTGTTCAGGAGTCAAATCTATTGGAAAGAATAAGGGTTACTGTCGTATGAACTTAGTAAGTTTTAAACTTTGCCCATGGATATATTATTTTCATCACTTTATTTACTTTCTCACAAGGTTCAAACTCTTAATAGAAATAGGCTTATTTCTGAGGGAAAGAAAATAAAGGAGACTCCATGAAAAGTATGATTTTTACCTCTAATCATTTTTTTTTAGGGGGTTGGGGGGAGGCCCACGGAATAGATTGCTGATGACAGAACCAATCAAAACATTTCATCATCTAAACCATAGTCAAGATCATGGTGTACAATACATTCTATCAGCACCCCTACTTAATTAAAACAATAGTAATAAATCGTAAGGGGCCCTCAGGCAGCAAATTAAGTGGCCTGGCTGTTTTTCCACCATACTGTTTGCAAATATCTTCTTTCTATAATCTGTGTTCCTATCACAGGGCTCACATAAAATATATTTTATCTTTGCCCTGACTTTTCCCATTTGTAAATTAGTTTCAGATGCCATCATTTTATATCTGGACTTTCTATTTTACCTACTGTGAGCATGTATCATTTTTATAACTAGAATAGAACTTTGAGCTTGTCTTTGAACTTTTCATCTATTTGTTTTTTCCTTAAAGTTAAATGAAGAGATGATGGTATTTCTTTCATTAGGGTCAGAGTCCTAATTATGAAAAGAATTTGGATAGAGCTGCTGAACATAAAATGGTGGGGATTAAAGATGTAGGAACAAACTGATTATATTCCAATAGCAGTGCATTTTTGTGATTGGAATGTTGTCTAATTTTCTCTTAAAGAAACACAAAAATTGCTTTTCTTTCTCCTCCCCTTACTGTCCTTCCTCATTCTTCTTTTCTATAGAATCCGAATGCTTGGAGTGATGGAACTAATGAACCTTGTTAATCATCATGAGAAACTAAGAAGAAACATTGTTGATTAATTTATTCAATAAGTATTTATTAAATCCTTATTACATACCTGGGACTGCACTACAACACATCCCAGAATCATCTTGATTTTGGTAATGGCACCTGCTTTTGGTAAAGGATAAATTATACCCTGTCCATAAGGCTAGCATTTCAAATGTGCTGATTCTTAAATGGGGGGAAAATTGAAGGGGTGAGAAATTCACTAGGATAATCTTTATCTATGAGGATAATATTAAAAATATAGTAAACAGCATAATATAAATTTATATTTGGAAAAATCGCCACCAAATTTTAGAGAATAAAACATTGCAGATTTTGAACTGGGGTGATAGGAATATAAGGAACTTTGTCATAATAAATCTAACACCCACAACACCCCTTTTCTAACTGGATATTCCTTAAAGAGATTAAAATCAAGACCACCTTGAAATTCAGATTCCTGAATGTGATCATGAAAGCACTGGCCACACTGTAGTTTTTCTGTTTTGTTTTGTTTTGTTTTTTCCATCTTTAATCCCACACCCCCATCAAGATGTGGCATACCAAGCTCGGTCCTATTTCAAATTCACCTTCTTCCCTTTACTGTCTTCCCATCATAGCCTTTGCCACTTTATCTTTCCCAAAGATCCTTGACCCTCTACTCTCTTCATGAGTAAATCTCTCCCTAATGTCTATCACTAATGCATTGGCTGGAGATTCAGATTCAGAAACCATTTCCAAAGTACATAAGTGCCAAGCATCATAGCATTTTCACACACATCATAATCTGTTCTGTGATCCAGAAACATTAATATCACCATCCTAACACTCAGGCAAGTTACAACTCTGCAAGAAGAGGTAAGAAGACCTGTTCTAGGTCACACACATCAGTCAACATTTATAATTATGTTCATTTGGTTCCAAAAGACAAAAATATATAAGCTGATGTCAAAAACAAGGTTCACTATAAGAATATGAGAAATGTCATAGAATACTTTGCAGGAAATATTACAAGGCCTCATGCCAATGAGACAGTCAATCATTAGTCACTGTACTTCCTCTTCTCTTCTCTTCCTGTCTTGTGCTCCCCACCTCATCCTCTGTTTCACTGTATCTCAGTAGTTGTCTAATATCTTTGCTTCTGTCTGCATACTTGCTCTATGCATTTCTCTGTACACTGGTTTTCTCTGCAATAATTTTAGCTTCTGTACTTCTCAACCTCTACTTTAGCATAGCATTAATTCTGGTGCTAAATATAAGGCCTAACATTCTAAATTTACAATTTACAGATAGAAACTGATCACCTCAGCCCAAACTCATCCTGGAGCTGAGAATCTTTGTTGGCTCTGTGGGTAGTTCAGTGTCACAGAATAGAAGCCTGTCCACTAAGGTCCATCATGTCACCCTGAACTGCTATTGGGGCACTATTCTAAGAAAGGGAATGTAGAAGGAAGGCAGTACAATCAGCCAGCAGAGACAGGTCAAGTCTGTTCTGATTTCTGATTTCATCCTATGCTTTTCCCACTGTATCAGCCTGAGAGAATTACTGTGTTTTAATCATCTTTTCATTCCCTCAACACTTTATAAAACACCTAGAAATTGCAGATGCTGGTAAACTATAGGTTGAGGTGTTGACTTTAAAGTGAATTAGACTAATATTGGCAGGTCATCTACATATCCTAATTGCTATGGGTAAAATGAGTCCCCCCAATCTTCATGTATTGGAAACTTGACCCCCATTGTAACAGAGTTAAGAGGGTGGGAAATCCATTTATGGTATTTGACAGGTAGGGTCTTTGAGAGGTGATGGGATCACCCTGGAGTATGGATTGATCTATTCATGGAGTAATGGACATGGTTCTGATGGCTTTAGGAGGCAGGCAAGTGAGAAGGTGAGCTCTCTCTTGCTTATGCCGTTTTCTAGCCATGTGATATCCTGGTCACCATGGACCTTTCAGAGTGTTCTCAACCAGAATAAGGCCCTCACCAGATGTTTCCCTTGGACAATGGAATTCCCAGCCTCCAAAACTGTAAGAAATAAACCTCTTTTCTTTATACATTACCCAGTTTCAGGTATTCAATTACAAGGAACAAAAACCAGACTAATACACTAATTTTTCCATGTGAAAGTCAACTTTTAATTGAATTTTATCCAAGGCCTGCTTGAGCCAAGCCACTAGACAGAGGCAAGAGAGTCAGGGAGAAAGACAGGAGGGCTTTTAAGATACACAAAAACCAGACTAATACACTAATTTTTCCATGTGAAAGTCAACTTTTAATTGAATTTTATACAAGGCCTGCTTGAGCCAAACCACTAGACAGAGGCAAGAGAGTCAGGGAGAAAGACAGGAGGGCTTTTAAGATATGTAATTAGGTTCTGTGAGCAGCATCCTGAGCATGGAATGAAGATGGAGAACAGGGGCCAAGCCCGTGGCGCACTCGAGAGAGTGCGGCGCTGGGAGCGCAGCAGCGCTCCCGCCGCGGGCTCGGGCCCCAGACCGGG
>NW_007728305.1:54227-69070 GCF_000696425.1 Galeopterus variegatus | reverse complement strand
AAAAAAAAAAAAAAAAAAAAAAAAAAAAAAGATGGAGAACAGAGAAATGGAAAACCACTCTGCCATATGGTTATTTGACGTTTCTGTGCAACTGCCAGGGAAATTGGTTAAAACAAAACAAACAAACAAACAAAAAAACATCAAGGCAGAAATTGTGCCAGCAGAGAGAAAAGTCCAAATACAGAGATGAGATTCTTCCTCTGTCCTTGCTGCAGACATAAATTAATCAAGACATGGCACAGACGTTAGGAGGCTATTATATTTCCAGAGCCTGAGCCATGAGCACCATGGAGAAGAAGTTGGGAAAGGATCCTCAGAACTCGTCAGCTTTAGATGTGCAGGCACCATTTCATCTATTTTTCATCTGTATCTCTAGTATATATTCGCTCTATCAATTCTCTTTTGCAGTGTTTGCTGATAGTAATTCAAGCACTAGAAAAGCAAACTTTTAGAGGTTTTGTTTTTCTCTTTCTTTCGCTCGATCTTCTTCCTTTCAGCTCCGATCTTCTTCCTTTCCCACGTCTCCTCCTTCACACTCTGTGGTGTCCCCAATGAAATTCAGCTCATTTACCGATCTGGGCTGCACTGTAATTTGGGTTGGCAAACACTGCAGAGTTATAAGAACCATCTAATTTTTTCCTCCTTTGCATCAGTCCATCTTCTATTTACTTATCACCTCAAGTGTTTAAAGTCCAGTAAGAGCTCATATAAATTTACTAAACCTCTCTGGCTCTTTTTCTTTTCCTTTAAAAAAGATGTTATTTTAAATTGTTCTTTCAGTTTCTTCTGATTTTCAGAATATTTCCTTAGGGCTCTCATTATTTGGATCTCCCATTGACTTAATCTTCTCCACAGCAAAGTGCTTGGAATTTCTTTGGCTTTAAGCTGGCACATTAATTACTTGCCTAGCCTTAAAGGATTTAGGATAGAGCCTCTTCCAGTGGACTTACTGTTTGAGTTGCTTCCACAGTAGCAAAGAAAGCATATCTGGTCTCCTCTGTGGAAAGCAATCTACCCCCTACCAGCAGCTCAGCTTTTAGCCATAGCAGCGCAAGCCCTGTTGCAGCTGGGGGACATTAACAGCAAGAGGGACAGCAGTGTAATGGCTCCATCTAAGATGAAGACTTCTCTTCCATACCTTCTAACTCCAGGTCACGCCCAGGAAGGGGCATGGCAGAACCCACACCAGTTCCCTACTCTGCCTTGGCCTCCTCTGGCCAACTCTAATTTATGAATCTCCTGTGAGTCAGCTGGGAAGCATGCAGAGTGATTGCTTCCTATATGCTTTTCTTAGATTTCTTTTATGGAGATTTTAATTTCTCACCCACTGTTTTCTGACCTCCTATCCATTTTTTCCTTTCTCCTTTCTTGTGCACAGATATGAGCTTGGGGCTCTCATTCATATTAGCTGGGATTTTCCTTAGTAATAGTAGATCAGAGGCTTTTCCATTCTTTAGTGATGAGCTTACTTTAGGTAAAATCTTCTAAGAGTATAGGAGAAATTTCTTTTGGAAGTTTCAACTTACTTGGTGTGTGTCTCTTTCATAAACTTTGCTAATTTCTACTTTGAAAGTAGAGTTTCCTGTTAGATTCATGATTAGTTCTCCATAGTTCCCAGCACAATGTCTTACATATATCATGCAATCAATAAATAATTATTGAATACATGAGTACAGACATCTGTTGAGTGAACTGGTGGATGTCTACCAATAAACATCACCTATTTAGCCATACAGAGCTTCATGATGCTGTATGCGCACAACAAACTAGGTACTGCATTCATGTTGAATCTTAGCATGACTTCACTATTCAGATTCTTAGATCTGAAGAGCTCTTTTCAAACCACTCTTCTCTAATCATAATGCCACCATGATTAGAATCCTCTCAGTTCATTCTCCTATTTTTTTCATGTTTCCCCCTTATTTTTGCTGCTTAATATGGTTTCCCCACTGATGACCCAGGCTGTCCTCAGTATGACTCTTACACTTCCATGAGGTGCGGCCTCCTCAGTAGAATTGGATCCATTGTCCTTTTCTATAGGTGTCTTACTGCTCATGTTTTGCACCTTTTGCAAGCCTGGCTATGCCTCTAAGAAGAGCCCCTGTACATCACCAGTGATACTTAGTATTGCCAGCTCTACAGATGCAGATGGTGCATATTGATGAAAGATGAGTATGGAGCCTGGACCCTACAAAAGAGAGAGGCTGCTCACACCAAAGACCTGTGCATTAGACATCAGATTATAAAATACCAGTGCAGGTGATGGCTCTTCCTGTTTAGACGATGCAGAGTAAGGTAATAAATTATTTATTAAGCAAAAATTCCCCTAAAGCTAAACTGATACCCCTTCTGCAGCAACTTCTCTCTCTCAAGTTTTAAGGGCTACTCCTATACCCATAAACCTTACGTCTGTACCTTCAGCTTTAAAAAAAAAAAAAATTATATTTATTTTTGTGCGATACAGTGTGTTGTTTCAATACATGCATATACTGCACAATGATTCACTTAGGGTAGATAGCATAGTTTTGTCCCCATTAGTTCACCCCTCATCCTCCTCCCAACCCCCACCCATCCCAGCCTCTGGTAACCATTATTCTACTCTTTATATATTTTTTTAAATACATAAAGATTAATATCCTTATTGCAAAAAGAACTCTTAAAAATGAATTAGAAAAATCTAAGCACAAATTTGGTGAAGGACATAAGCAGATAAGTCACACACCCAAAGAAACACAGGTGGTTAATAATTACATTTTAAGATCTGGTTGTGGATGGGGGTGGGGCTGGTCCGGCCCCAGGATCAAGACCTCAGTCTTTGGCTGGCTGTATTGCTGGCCTGGAGGTGGGGCAGGGCAGCGCTAAAGCCCAAGGCTCCTGGCTCAGGACCCCTGAGATGCAACTTCAGCTTTGATCCTTTTTTTCCCTGGACTGCAATGTCCTCTCTATCAGGTTTTACCATGTTTCCCTGATTTTATTTTTTTCTAGCACCTATATAATGTTCTTACAGCAAATTAGGATTTAATAAATTAACTTTTCTTGGGCAGCTTTGATCCTTTTTTTCCCTGGACTGCAATGTCCTCTCTATCAGGTTTTACCATGTTTCTCTGATTTTATTTTTTTCTAGCACCTATATAATGTTCTTACAGCAAATTAGGATTTAATAAATTAACTTTTCCCAGTCATTGTGGCCTCATTTATGTTCTGCTAACAACAAAAAACAACACTTTGAGTTATTTATAAATACTTACTGAGCAAATATAAACTACTAGTCATTTTTCTAGGAACCTGTATATAGTGGTGAATAATGGACAGACATAATTGTTACCCTTACTGAATTTACATTTTAATAAAAAAATTAATAAAATTCATTATTATTTTTCCAGAATTAAATCATTTGGACAATGTCCTGGCTTCCTTGTACCTGTTGATTTCCTCCTTTAGCATTATGGTATTGCACATAGTATACTTAGCATGATCTTGTTTAACATATTTGTGATTTTGTAGATAATTTTGACTCTTCTATGCAAAGTTTCATATATAAGCATCCACTTATTCTCGTCGAGCATTCCTTTATAGTATCTTGGGTTGATCCTTAGTTTCTAGTTCAAGTGTCTTCCTGATTCCCTCATATCCTTCCTCTCCAATGTCTTCCAAGTAGTGTTACTTTTTCTTGTTCATTCCTGTTTTCATCGTGTCTGCACAATACTAACGTTCTATACAGGTCAAAGTTCTTTTGGTACCAAATAACAAAATCTTATTCCAAGTAAAATAAACAAATAGGGTTCCGGAAAAAACCCCACAATGTAATATAAGACTACAGAGAGATGATGAAGTAACCATAGGTCAATCTAGGAGAAGGATTTAGGAAAGACTTGGATCAAGGACTGGAGATATGGCAGAGACTGAATTTATTTTCTCATCTTCTCCGGAAAACCGTGGTTTTTCGTATCTGTTTCCTCTCTGTGTTTGTTTTACATTATCTTTTCTCACTTTTTCTTTCTTTCTTTCCTATCTCGTTCTCTCTCCCTCTTTCTTTTTTCTCTCTCTCTCATCTGCCTTCCCTCCCAAGAGTATCCATTCTCTTTTTAAATGCATGTGACTCAGAAGGGTAACCCTTTGCACTGACTTTCCATGGCCTCAGTTTAATTGCCCAACAGACCGGTTAAAATGCTCCTGATTCCCATTTCCAAATTGTTTGGAGAGATGAGATGACATCTGACTTCCAGCCTACTCCTGCCCATTTCAGATGAGGTGATAATTTCCAATATTTCTTAGAAATGTTGGAGAAAATAGAGTTGGGGAGGGGTACTCAGGTCGTATCTTATAAATCAATTTCCAGGGCCCAACACTGTGGATGAGTGGGTGGGTGGGCAACGCAGTCTTCTAGAGCAGGTATGCTAGGCTCGGCCAGCATTCCCACTGGTGTTTCCAGTTACTCTTTGGAGTAAAACCTTTGGGACCCCCATTCATAATTCATCAGACTGAATATACTTTTTACCTTAATACTCCAGATCCTCTCCCAACTGATACTACCAGCCTTGCACATCCTTTCCTCCCTGATTTTTAGTCTCTTCTGTCAGGTGAAGTTTGCTCACCTCTTCATAATTTTATCACTCATTGCTATGCCAGTCATGCAATCAGTACTTTAAACTTTCTCTGTTGTATCCCCTGCAAAGAACCAAAGCCCTCACTGACCACAAGGTTAAGTTTAGATTAGTCTCCCCTCATTCCCAGATTCCCATCCCAAGCTTATCGTAATTTTGTGTTGTTTTAAGTATAAATTTTAAACAATTATAATTTGAAATTACATATAATTAATGCTTAATCACAATTAAAGTGCTTGTAAATCGAGTTTGGTCATTTTGTGAATTTAAGTATTGTTTTATAAATCTACTTGTATACTACTTGAGGGCACTCCTTCAGAGAATGTAGCACAGTACCAGGCACGAAAAGTGGTAAATAAATCATATAAAGAGAAGGATTTAGAAAATATCAAACACATGTTGTGCAGGTGATAGTGTACACACTAAATTAGGGAAATAAGCTCAGGAAAATTTCCCAGAATGTTCTGTTCGTATTTGCCCTTACCAGGATTTCAATCTTTATCTTTTTAATTCAAAGTCAAATGGTATTTATACCATTTGCAATTTTAGAATAAAGAAATTCATTTCAAGAATGTTCATGAGTAATCAATAAATTGAGTCAGCTAATATGGTATTACAAAGTCTTTTTATCCATTTATTATTACTCTTCTATACCTTTCTTGGTAACCATGTGTTACTCATTAATTTGGACTCTATGTACAAGAAACTAATAAGATAGCCTGTCTTTAACAACATCCTTTATTTCAGATTTTACTTGTTTAGACTGCCAGCACAATTAATCTGAGTAAATGTCCTCACTACATCCCGCCCAGTACTCAAATCTGTCTTTGAGAGTTCCGTAGCTCCCTTGAAAGACTGATGATGTGACTCTTTCCCAGTCAGCTTCATATTCATTCCCTGCAGGAGAACATCCATGCCCTTGGTTTGAGGACAACTCACTGTGCATAGAAAAAAGCTCGGACACTCTGTGGGAATCAGTGGGAGCTATCCATTCATTATTTGGAAAAGTAAAAAAAAGTAACAGAAAATAGAAACAAAAGAAAACACCTCTTTATGGATCTTCTTTATCCTATTTTGATAAATGGTGCCACAAAATGATATGTTTGATAAAGACCCTATGAAACTATTCAGCTAATCAACAAACATTGGTAATTATTATTCCTTTAGAATAATCTAAAGTTGATAGCACAGTAACAAAATTAAAAAAAGAAATATAAAAACATAGTTCCTCAATTTCAGGACATAAGGGGTATAAGTGGAGTAGTGACAAAGATTGCATAACTAATCATGTTTTTGCTTCTGATTTAATATTACATTTAGACACTGTCACTCAGGGCAATTGTTTTTTTTCAACCTCACCACAGTGAAAAGCCCTGGACATAGCCCTTGCAAGGCACATCCTAATTTGGGTCATGCAGAAAGCACTGGCTCTGTTAGGATCTGTGTTTGGTACAAAGTGTTTGGTTCTACGACTTTGGGGAAAGGAGTCAGGAGTAAGAGCAATAATGCGCTCCAGCAGGGTTAGGAAGGGGCATGGCTCTGATAGGTAACACATCTCCACATGGAGCTGGGTCTTACTTGGTACTTGTGAATGAGGTTATTTTTTCTCCATAGTGACATCAGCTGTTCAACCCAGCATGGAATACAGCTCTAATTCATAAAAAGTGAAATGAGTAGATTCTGGGTCTCAGTGTAATTAA
Source organism: Galeopterus variegatus (assembly GCF_000696425.1). Classification (NCBI taxonomy): domain Eukaryota; kingdom Metazoa; phylum Chordata; class Mammalia; order Dermoptera; family Cynocephalidae; genus Galeopterus; species Galeopterus variegatus. The sequence continues at coordinate 62,766 of NW_007728305.1, read as the reverse complement.
ATCTTACTCTCTAGAGAATACAGAGCATGGCAGGGTAAGGGTGAAGGGACAGGGGAGGAGCACTTGATAACATCTTATTTGATGCTCATAACAGCACCAGGGGATAGTTGCAATTATGCTCACTTAGGTGATGAGGAAATGGATACTCAAAAGTTAATGTGTACAAGCCCACAGCAGTCAGTGTATATCATTGCAGGTATTTATTTGAATCCAGGTCTTCATGGATCCAATCAGTAGCTGTTCAAGGTGATGAGGAAATGGATACTCAAAAGTTAATGTGTACAAGCCCACAGCAGTCAGTGTATAACATTGCAGGTATTTATTTGAATCCAGGTCTTCATGGATCCAATCAGTAGCTGTTCATATCTCAATGGCAGTTGCAAATATGATGAAAAGGCAAAATCATTACTTAACCATATTAAGAATGACAGTTAGAGATTGGAGAGCAAGGATTAGTATTTGGAAATTCTTTAAGGCTTCCTGATCCTTAAATATCTTCCTATTCCCTCCTCTTGTACTGGAACAAAACTCTAAAATAAAGGCACTTAGCTAATTGTATCAATTACATCAATGGAACATATTTTATTTCCTTCTAAGGTAAAATTAAAGAATCATCATGTTGAAGGGATACCTGTACTCCCATGTTTATTGCAGCACTATTTACAATAGTGAAGAGTTGAAACCAGCCGAAATACCCATGATCAGATGAGTGGATACAGAAAATGTGGTATTTCTACACAAAGGAATATTACTCTGCTATAAAAAAGAATGAAATACTACTATCCGCAGCAATGTGGATGGACTTAGAAAAATTACATTAAGTGAAATAAGTCAGGCACAGAAAGAGAAATACCACATGTTCTCACTTATTTGTGGGAGCTAAAAATAAATACATAAAAAAACGGGGGTGGGTGGGGAAGAAGACACAATAATCACAATTCCTTGAACTTGTTAAGACAAGTGAACAGATATGATGCTGATGGAGGGGGAAGAAAAAAAAAAGTTAAAAATAAAATAAAATAAAAGTTCATATGTCCTTATTAAAATCATCTTATTCCTTAATTATTTTCAGTGCTTTTCTTTTGGAACATGGGGATTTAGATTGAGTTTAAAACACTTTCTCTGCTACACTGTCTTTTCCATCACTTCCTTTAGGGCCAATGCAGAAATGTGCCACCCAGATCCCCCTTCCAGGAAAGACTTTCTGTGAGGTCAGCAGCCAGTATTGGGGGTGGGGGTGGGGGAGTTGTATGGTGAAATTTAGAGAAATTAATTACTGTTCTCCCTTAACTTTGGGGATGCTCCCCATCCAAACATACATCAGAGAAGAGTAAGATTGTTCAAATGCAAAAGCAAAGAGTAACATATACAGTAGTCCCCCCTTATGTATGGTTTCTCTGTCTGTGGTTTCTGTTACCTGTGGTCAACCACAGTCTGAAAATATTAAATGGAAATTTCCTGAAATAAATAATTCATAAGTTTTAAACTGTGCACCATTCTGCGTAGCATGATGAAATGTCACGCTGTCCCACTCCATCCTTCTCTGAACACGAATCATCCCTTTGTCCAGTGTAACTACCTTGTATATGCTACCTGCTTAGAAGCTATCTTGGTTATTAGATTGACTGTCATGGTATTAAAGTGCTTATGTTCAACCAACCCTTATTTAACTTTATAATGGTCCCAAAGGATAGGAGTAGTGATGCTGGCATATTGTTATAATCATTCCATTTTCTTATTGATTATTGCTAATCCCTTACTGTTCCTAATTTATAAATTAAACTTTATCATAGGTATGTATGTAGAGGAAGAAGAAAAAAAAACAGCATATGTAGGATTCAGTACTATCCACAGTTTTGGAGATTCACTGGGGGTCTTGGATCATATTTCCACAGATAAGGGGGACTAGTATAGTCAATTAGGAGATTTTGAGTTTCAAAACTCAATATATTAATTTTGAGAATGAGGTAAGACTAGGGGATTTTGTGAGCCATGTGTTCAAGCTTAAACAATAGGCACAGAAGAATATCAACCAGAAGGAGTATTCTCTTCTCAGACTGAGGCCCCAAGGACCAGACAAAACCTCTGTGCAACTTGCCCTATGAGAAAAGGAGCATGAGCTGCATAAGGAATCTTTCCAAAGTCCCAATCAACCTGTCTGATAGTTGGAGAACAGTAGATTTTTCCCAGGTCCCAAGGCAGAGAAGCAAGCTTGCCAGAAGTAGAAGTTGAGAGTCCCAACGTCCTGACTCGGAAGCCTGGTGTAGATGTTGTGAGCTACAGACCAGATGCAGTTGTGCTGGGCTCAGAGGACATCATCGGGAGAAACACATTTGCATCTCCCAAAGATACTCCCCCTAAAGGGAAGATACAGACGGGTTCTTGTTTTAGCCTTGGTCATAAGGCAGTTTCCCCAGTGTCTGAAAGACAGCTTGCATTTATTACTACTTTCTGTCTTCTGTGGTTTTGGTGTTCTCTTAAGATGTTATACATTTGTTGTTCTGGAGTAATTCATCATGAATAACTCGTGTTGTAAGAGATTGGGTACCAGATTAGCTGAAGAGATATCATTAAGGAAAAAATGGAATAGGAGGAGGAGAAGAGAAGTCAGAGGAAGAGGAGGGGGAGGAAAGAGGGAGTCAGAAGAATGGGAGGGAGAGAGGGAAGGAATGGAAGGAAGGAGAGGAAAGAAAGAGAGCAAAGGAAGGAACGAGTAGAAAAAAAATGACAATTTCCCAGGGCTGCCAGTCAGAAGTGATTTCTGAAAGAATCAGAAAATTGGTTAGCATTCCTGTCTATATAGTCTGTTTTCTTACCAAATCCTTTCTTTTCATCCCTTTCCCTTAGACTGAGAAGTTCCATAGTGTTAGTTCAAAAATGCTTCTGAGACATAGGTTGGTTAAAAAAAAAATCAATACAGTTCAGTCAATCATATTTCAAGTCACTGAATAGCACATGCTCTCTCTGTAATAAAGTAGGTTATCTTCTTCTGAATGAGATGAGGCTGAAGGCTTGGGAGGAGATAAGAAACACTAATGCACTGCAGCGTTTAAACAAATCAATGCACCACTCTACCTTGAAAGCCACCAAACAAACAATTGATACTCAGCAGGCTCAGCACTTAAGGCAGCTCCAGGCAGCTACCAGGACAGCCATTTATTTCCATTCTCTGATACCTCTGGAACATCATTAGCAACGGGGAAGCATTAAGCCGACAAGTGGGATGGATTCACATCTGTCTAGGTAACTGTGAGAGCTAATCTGTCGAAAACACTGGAGAGATGCTTAGAATTTTTTTGCTGATGGCATTACCCTAACCAGATTGACTGTAAACATCATTGCCAAAGGGGTTGATTTAGTTTTGTGTCTACAGCAGCGCATCGGCGCCCCTCCTGCGCTCTGCCGGGGACCAGGTGGCGGTTGGCGGCGGCCGGCCAGGACAATCGGAGCCTGCCAGGGCGCCGATCCGCTTGCTCCCGGAGTCCGAGAGGCCGGGTTCGCCGGCCGGTGCGGCTTCTCCGAGCGAGCGGAGCCCCGGCCTCGCAGTCCGCTTTGTTGGAGTGCTGTCCGAGAGATTCTCTCGAGAGGTTTAGTGCAGGTTTAGTGGGACCGAAAGCTGCGGGCTTTGCAGAGGGGGTCCCTAGGCCGTTGCTCCCCGAAGACCGGGCGGGATGAACAGACGCAGACCACCCACAGCACTCCCTCCTCTGCTGCTTTGGCGATTTTCCCTGGTGCACACCGCGCGCTAGCTCTCTGCCTTACTCACACACTGTTTAAGCCGCTAGAAATGTGAGGTCCACGACTTCAGTCCTCACCCCTTCCTCCCATCTCACAGATCGGCAAACTGAGGCACAGGGAAGTGAAAGGATTCACTTAGAGCTGGTTAAGGGTGGACGGGAACGTAAACCAGGTTTCCTGACTCCCAGTTGAGGGCCTTTTCTTGTAGCCTGCACTGACTTTACCACTTTCTTAGCAGAGGGCAAATGTTTCCAGACAGGCCACTGCCCACCCCTGACAGACTTGAGGGCTGGGTGTGTGTGAGGTTAGAGGCAGAAGACTGGTCTCTGGATTCTCTTGTTAGGTGCTGTGAGCATCACCCGGGACAGTTTGCTGCATACCTGTCCTGTGCCTGCTCTGGGGTCTGGGGGTAAATGGAGTACATAGGCCAGCTTAGTCCCAAAGCGTGCAGTCCGTAGGGAGAGAGCGGCTGCTGTTTTGTAGCCAAGGAAGTGAGTGTAGGCATTCTCAGGTGAAATCACTTCAGGAAGGAGTCAGATTAGGGGTACTCCCTGGAGAAGGTAGAATTTGGAACTGAGCCTTGAGTAGATTTCCAGTTGGGGGAGAAGGGTTGTGGGGCACATGATTTGAGTACTCAGAACTAGGAAAGCTCAAGGCTTGTTAAATGGCTGGTCAAAGGACAGCAGAGTCAGCACCAATGAGAACTTGGCCTTTGAATGAGAAGCTCTAGGGCTACTAGAAGAGACAGCTGCTCAAACGNAAAAAAAAAATCAATACAGTTCAGTCAATCATATTTCAAGTCACTGAATAGCACATGCTCTCTCTGTAATAAAGTAGGTTATCTTCTTCTGAATGAGATGAGGCTGAAGGCTTGGGAGGAGATAAGAAACACTAATGCACTGCAGCGTTTAAACAAATCAATGCACCACTCTACCTTGAAAGCCACCAAACAAACAATTGATACTCAGCAGGCTCAGCACTTAAGGCAGCTCCAGGCAGCTACCAGGACAGCCATTTATTTCCATTCTCTGATACCTCTGGAACATCATTAGCAACGGGGAAGCATTAAGCCGACAAGTGGGATGGATTCACATCTGTCTAGGTAACTGTGAGAGCTAATCTGTCGAAAACACTGGAGAGATGCTTAGAATTTTTTTGCTGATGGCATTACCCTAACCAGATTGACTGTAAACATCATTGCCAAAGGGGTTGATTTAGTTTTGTGTCTCCATGGGAAAACTTTTATTTTTCCCTAAACAGAACTACAGGGACTGACGTTGCATTCCAAATTCAGCCCATGTTTTCCAAGTCATTTATTCTTTTCTTCATGAAAAATGAGATGCCCGCTAAAACAAACCCTACAAGATGGACCACAAAGTGACAGATAAAATAGTATCTTAATGCCTTCTTATACACATACTTAAATGTACTCTTTTCTTTTGCTTCCTCAAAAGATAAATGTTTTGGGTAAACAATCAACCAAGGTCTCTATTTTCTCTTTTGCTTTCTGAGTATGTTGTCAAGCTTGGTAAATTTTTTAGCAGCTGTCAGAGTAAATTTATTACCAAAGATGTCTGCATTCTTATATAATCCAGAAGGGAAAGCCTTGGTGATTGGTTTTATTTCAGCCTTTGAATACCAAATGTCTAGCATGATTAGGTTGCAAAAATAGAAATTGCCAACTGCCATCTATTATGTAGTAATGAATAAAAGCAAATTGTTGTAAATTGCACCACTTGAAGCTTCCCTTTTCTTCAGTCACATAAGCAAATACTATAGACAGAGAAGAGCTAGCTTTTCTGGAATTGCAGATACTTGCTTTTGAAGATTAAACATGCAGTGGATTTATTTCAGGGAAAAAGAAGATAATAGGCTCCTGTCTTAGTGCATGATTTTCTAAAAAAACAGAAACAAACAAAAAAGCACAGTTCCTAAAGTTCAATGGAAAAAAAAATAGGTAAAATAGAGAAAAGAAAAAATCATCAGTACTTACAAGGAGAATATTAATATTTGGTCACGTTGGAGTCTGGGGACAATTCCCCTGTCATTATAGAGAGTGATAGCATAGGGCATATTCAGAACATGGATTATGTATTTTACAGTAAACTGTTTCATGACCCAAATGCCTTGGTATTAAAACAGTTTTGTACATCATAACATAATGTGGGATACACACACACACACACACACACACACACACACATATATACACATACAATCATAGATTTAGAGATAGCTATTAGGTGTCTGTCTGTAAGCACTACAAAGTTATATCACAAATAGATGGGTAAACTATCTATGAAAATATCTAGTCTGGTTGTGTTCAGTGAGATAGATTTTATATGCAAACATTGATGGCAGCATCCAAGATTCAGGATAGCCATGGACGTTTACACACTCAGAAGGAAAGAATTACTAGAAGACTTAAAGTAGTTTTAAGGAAAAAAAATCTCATCAAAGGGAATATAAACTTAACTTATTGGACTTACTGCAATAAGTAGCTATGTCAAATGACCTTCAGGAAATGTCTGTTGCTTGATATAACATAGGAGTTTAGGTTGGTGTCATCAAACTATGATCTGTATAACAAATTCTGCCTGCCACTTGTTTTGGCAAGGTTTTATTGGAACCCAACAATGCCCATTATTTTACATTTTTGTCTATGGCTGCTTTCATGCTACACAAGTAGAGCTGAGTATTTGCAACAGAGACCATATTGCCCACNATTTATTTCAGGGAAAAAGAAGATAATAGGCTCCTGTCTTAGTGCATGATTTTCTAAAAAACAGAAACAAACAAAAAAGCACAGTTCCTAAAGTTCAATGGAAAAAAATAGGTAAAATAGAGAAAAGAAAAAATCATCAGTACTTACAAGGAGAATATTAATATTTGCTCACGTTGGAGTCTGGGGACAATTCCCCTGTCATTATAGAGAGTGATAGCATAGGGCATATTCAGAACATGGATTATGTATTTTACAGTAAACTGTTTCATGACGCAAATGCCTTGGTATTAAAACAATTTTGTACATCATAACATAATGTGGGATACACACACACACACACACATATATACACATACAATCATAGATTTAGAGATAGCTATTAGGTGTCTGTCTGTAAGCACTACAAAGTTATATCACAAATAGATGGGTAAACTATCTATGAAAATATCTAGTCTGGTTGTGTTCAGTGAGATAGATTTTATAAATGCAAACATTGACGGCAGCATCCAAGATTCAGGATAGCCATGGACGTTTACACACTCAGAAGGAAAGAATTACTAGAAGACTTAAAGTAGTCTTAAGGAAAAAAAAAATCTCATCAAAGGGAATATAAACTTAACTTATTGGACTTACTGCAATAAGTAGCTATGTCAAATGACCTTCAGGAAATGTCTGTTGCTTGATACAACATAGGAGTTTAGGTTGGTGTCATCAAACTATGATCTGTATAACAAATTCTGCCTGCCACTTGTTTTGGCAAGGTTTTATTGGAACCCAACGATGCCCATTATTTTATGTTTTTGTCTGTGGCTGCTTTCATGCTACACAAGTAGAGCTGAGTATTTGCAACAGAGACCATATTGCCCACAAAGCAGAACATATTTATGGTGTGGCCCCTTATAATAAAAGTATGCCAATCCTTGGTGCAGGGGGGTTTAGGAGCCAATCTGGATAGATTTAAATCCCAGCTCTGCTAGATTACCTAAGAAATGTTATTTAGTTTATTTGTGCTTCAGTTTCTTCATCTTTAAAATGGGTATAACAATGATATCAACTAAACAGAGTTACTCTAAGGATTAAATCATAATATACTTAAAGCAATAGTACAGTGGCCAGCACATAGTAAGAAAGAAATGATAGGATAAGAATTGGCATGCTGTTATAGGAATCACTACTGAAACCTGAAAAATTTCCAATGCAATCATGAGTTTCAATTATGATTATTTTCCTGAATTCCAAATTCGAAAGATTGTATGGCCCAATTTATGACATTTCATTAAGAGAAACCCATAGGATTAGTGTATCACCTAGCACATCAGTCAGTCCAGAAAGGAGAACAGAAACAAGATTAGATATTTCCACGGAGATAATTGAATACAAGAGATTGGTTAAATGATTGTCAGAAAGTTAGAAAGTGAAAAGTAAACACTATTATAACATGAATAGTAACTGCTATTTATGTCGGCCAGCTACGTCCTCCCCTACTTCCCATACTCACCATGTTAGAAAAAAATGAAGGGAAGAGGTTGGTGTTATCAGAACCAGGAATCTTGGAGGTGAGGCCACATAAAGTTCAGAAGCACAAATAGCCTTCTGGAAATGGGACTTGGACCTTTGAGGTGGGCACTATCTAGCTGGTACTGAGAACCCTGAGGGAGCATAATTGGGTTGGTCTGGGCATGCCAAAAAATACAACTAAAAACTAGAGATTGAAACCATATACGGATGCTTTTTAAATAAGCAATGTTTGCCAAAAGCAAGTTGATTCAGGTTATTATTTAACTATTCCAAGATCATGAATGAAATATCAAGAATAAAAGATTTCTTTCTAAAAGAGCCCAATGTTTGAGTTAGACTTATAGATCCAAGTTAGATATTCTTGGCTGGAATTAAGCAGAGGGGAGCCCAATTTAAGAGAGGGTGCTGGGTTGTGGAAGAAATATAGAAACAAATTGGGGTGTGGGGCTAGACGGGTGAAGGGAGATGAAAGATGAGAGGCAATATTTGCCGAAAGGAGGAAGGTGATTTTCTCCTTGCTTTGAAGAAGTTAAAGAAACTTACAAGAAAAAAAAAAAA
>NW_007728305.1:50003-53580 GCF_000696425.1 Galeopterus variegatus | reverse complement strand
GTGGGGCTAGACGGGTGAAGGGAGATGAAAGATGAGAGGCAATATTTGCCGAAAGGAGGAAGGTGATTTTCTCCTTGCTTTGAAGAAGTTAAAGAAACTTACAAGAAAAAAAAAAAATGTTAAGACTGAGACAGGCATGGAACCTGGCAGGATAGAGCTTGCTGTGAAAATTTTCCTGCTGCCAGAAAGAGAGGAAAAGGAATCAGAGTTCTGTAAGTTCTACCATCTTGAAGTTCTATACAGAAAGACAATAAACTCAAAACTTCCCTCTTATAACCATCCTCTCCATGCCAGCCTTGTCATTCTCATGTCACCTCAGTCATGGCACACCGCTACTTAAATTGTCAATGGAATGTTGCATATCACATGAAAGCTTTCATATCTGTTTCTCTATTTTCTCTATTATAGTTCCATTCCTGTAACTGGCTGTCTGCATTTTAGGTTTTAATAATACCCACTTTCTCCTACTTCCCCATACACACCGTGTTATTTCTGGGCTCACATAATACCGTCAGCCTGGAATGACATCTCTCTCCTTCTTTGGGTGGGCCTTCTAATTTGTCTTCATATTGCAGGCCTTTGTTTTGGTTTTCCCTGAGGAATGTCTCTAAACTTACCTGTTTGCACCTTGTGCAAATGTTAATCTTGTCATTACAGCACATCATTGTAATTATTTATTTTTATGGGTGTCACACTCACTAGAAATAGATCATCAAGAGTAAGACATGTTTTATATTCCAACTCAGCACAATGTCTGACATATAGTGGGCACACATAAAATATTTGTTGAAAAAGCAAAGAAGTAGTAGCTTTTTACTATTCTCAGTCAAGTTTCTGAACTGGCCAGAGGTTTACATGACAGTCCCCAGAAGATGCTGAGTGTACTGTTGGAAAACAAAATAAAACAAAACACAAACATGCAAAACGAGATACAGCCCGAAAGATGCCATGAGCGGGGAGACATAGAGTGTAATGAGTTGGGAAGCATGGTTCTGCGAGAAGTTTCTGCTATAGTGTCAGTAATCATTAAGGAAAGAAAAGTCCTGGGAGTTAATCCATACATTTATGCACCACTTAGGCTGTTAATGGTAATGGTTTTCTAATTAACTCTCTTCTTTTTTTTTTTTTTTTTCTTTCATGACTACCTTCTGAAACAACATTGAGCATTACCAGTTTGTTTTAATTCACTTGTTTGGAGTGCTAGAAACAGCATGCTGTATAGAGCTGTAAATCTTGGAGCAAGTGACCCCTTACCTGACCAGGTTAATTGCAGCTACTTTTCTATACTGCAGCTTCTCCCACACCAGCCAATGGAGAATCGTGTTATACCAGGCAAATTTCATCAACATTTTCATGGAATTTACTTCTCTGTTCATTCAGTTTTTTCCAATATGGCCAAAGACAAGCTCTTTTGCTGAAGGTGGCCATGGAAAAGAATAGGATGGGGTAGGTCAATTTCAGTAATTAATTTCATTGCCAGTCTCTGTGATTGATACTTTTACATGTATTATTGCATATAATCCTTGCAACAGCTACTTGGTGTAAACATTATTATCTCCATTGTAAAGATGGGGATGCTGAGAATAAAGTTGAAGTAACTTAACCTAGAAAATCTGTTATCTATCTCTGCATAACTAACCATCGTAAAATTAGTGGTCTAAAACAACAACCACTTTTCTCCCTCCTAATAGTGTGGATCATTACTTCAGTCTTGGTTGTTCACCTGACTTCCCCTTGGTCAATCATGTAGCTGTTGTCATCTGGTGGGGCACGATGGTCTGAGATGGCCTCACTCATGTGTCTTCCAGTGGGTGATGCTTGTAGTCCATGCCATGCTTTTCCCACAGACTAGCGTAGCTTTGTCACATGACAGCTGAGTTCTGCAAGCAGCAGAAAAGGAGGCAAGCCCAATGCACACATTCTTTTCAAAGTCTTCTTGTGTCAAGTTTACTAATGTCCAACTCTTCAAAGAAAGTTTCATGGCCAAGCCCAGAGTCAATGTGGGAGGGGACCATGAAAGGACAAGGATACAGAGAGATATGATCCACTGGAGTCATTACCATAAAAATCTACATTTCTAGTAAGTGGCTCAATGGGGACACAAACTCATGTTGAGCTGCCTCTAAAATGCTTTTTCTATATTTTTCCTGTCTCATATCAATAAATTTAGAAAATCCATATATTAAAGAAATATGCTGTAAAGCTTAAATCATTCAAAGTATTATTTTATTAAAATATATGAAATGCTTCTATGAATACCTGATATAAAGTGTCCTTAGTAAATATAAACTCTTATTGAGTATTATTATTAGATATTATTTAGGGTGGTTTTCAACTAGTAGGTATTTGGCAAATATCTACTAAATTCGTTTAAAATAAAAAAATACAGTAATATGAACACCTCATAACTTTCTTTTCCTTTTAGTCATTTATCGGGCTGTGACTTTACCAAAGAATGTCTTCTATGTGTCTTTGTTGGTATAGCAAAGGTTACTCTAAAGATAGGAGAGGCCATATGAAGATACACACACACACACACACACACACACACATTCACACACAAATGAAGCTACTTCCAAATTCATGGAAAAATAGAATTAAAAGATAATATGAATCTTTCCATGAACTTTTAAAGTAAGTGTGTGTGTGTGTATGTGTGTGTGTGTAAATCAAGATAATCCAGACTATGCTTGGTTTCATATAAGTTTGTTTCAGATCACACAAAATACCATGGGTACAGGTAGCCCTATTCCATCTTGGATCATTAATATCTGTAGATCACGGTGCTTAAAATAATTGCTTAGGGAGAAGAAAGGGCTGAGGGATCACATGGATTGTTTCAAAAGGCTAAGCCTAGAATAGGTTCATATTGTTTTCACCAGCATCTCTTGGGCCAGACCCCAGTCATATGGCCCAAATGAACCACAGTGTGAAGGCTTATGTGAATATTTATAGAGCACTAACACTTCTGCTGCAGTATATGAAGGAATGAAAAAGTTCCTTCAAAACCATATACCTTAAATTTCACAATTCTAACCTGAAATCTATAAAGCAATCCATCCTCTTCTGTTCACAGAGGAGTAAGTAGGCATTGGTAAATAGGCAAGATATTTTGATTTCTGGAGGAAGAATTGAATTGGTAAACCATTTTGAGAAATATCACTATTTGCAATTTTATGCTGGATAGAGTTTCTGATTGATTACACCAAAAACATATACCAATTTACAGTCAGATATCAAATTTGTGTCTCAAATTTCCTGATTCTGCTGCTGATGTATGGTTTGATTTGGCATATGTGGGTGGTGAAGAGGGAAGATGTTTGTCTACTGGGACCAATATTCTCTGGTTCCATGGTTGTGAGCAATCTACCAAACCCAATCCTAAGACTGTCAGTGGAACCTACCTTGAGATGCATGATCTCACTTGTGTTTATTGGAAGGTTCTCTGTAAAGAATGAATTTTGGAAACAGTTAAACATAGAGTTAATTCTGTTTTACCACTTAATATTGCAAGGTTTACAGGATGTTGTGCTTTCTGAACTTCAGTTTTATCACCATTACAATATAGTGATTCATG
>NW_007728305.1:45238-49331 GCF_000696425.1 Galeopterus variegatus | reverse complement strand
AAAGTCCTTGTGTGGTTACTGTAAGATTTAAATTTTTAAAAAATGCAATATTATGCCTTAATAAAAGAGAGTAAAAGAAAATAGAAACTGCACACAACTCTTTGGAGAGGGGTTGGCCATAAAAGGGATATGATACTATTCCTGAATCTCCTGGGAACTTTGCCCTCACTGCATTGAGCTGGGCATCTCACAGCACTATTCCACTCTAACTATTCAGTTTGCAATTTAGCTCAGTGTAAAATATTTCGGCATCATTGAAAAGGCAAGATGAGGTTCAAATTTTACAGCCTAAAGTACAAAGATGCAGTGCTGTAGTTCTAAGTTTGATTGATGTGCCCTTTTTAGATACTGCCCTCAAGTAGGTCAATGTTCATTAGCTGTAATAACAACAATAGGTCAATTCACCAAAAAACTGATCCTAATTTTCTACCTACACTACCCATGAGTTACTCTGATCCTTCCTTCAGTTGTAAGTTTCCTCTCTGTGATTTTATTCTTTATTTTGTTTCGTTATTATCATAGCCCAGAAAAAAAATTACGGCTTTATTGGGGTATAGTTTATTTACAATAAACTGCACATATTTAAAGTGTACAATTTGATGAGTTTTGACAAATGTATAAATCCACCACCACAATTAAGATATTAAACATTTCTATCACCCACAAATATTTCTTCTTGCTCCTCTGATGTCCATCCTTATCCTACTCCCATTCCTAGGCATCAACAAATCTTTTTTGTTGTTGTTGTTATAAATTGTTTTGTACTTTCTAGAAATTTATATAAAATGAAACAAGCAACAGGTACTCTTTTGCGTCTGGATTTTTTCACTCCATGTAATGGTTTTGATATTTAGTCATGTTGTTACATGTGTCTATTGTTAATTGATCATATTGCTGTGTGGTATGTATATAATATTTTCTTGATACCTGTGGATGAGTCTTTGGTGTTTTTTGTAGTTTGGAGCTATTACAAATAAGATTGTTACAACTTTTTTGCATAAGTCTTTTAGTGAATTTATGTTCTCATTTATTCTGAATAAATATAGATCACATGTAGGTGTGTGGTTAACTTTTTATAAAACTGTCAAACCACTTCCCAAAATCGCTCTACCAATTCACATTCTTACTGTCTGTGCATACGTTTCAGTTGGTCCACATTCTTACCAACACTTGGTATTTATTGTCTTTATAATTTTAGCCATTTCAATGGCTATGCAGTGGTATTTTATTATAACAAGCTTTTTAAGTTTTAATTTGCCTTTCTTTGATAACTAACAATGGTGAGTATTTTATATATACTGTGCAGCACACATTGTTTTCTTAGCAATTGTTAAAGGATCAAAATTTAGTTCTATGAGCTCTTTGGAATCTATCAATCTCCTTTTGATTGTTCACAATTACTTTAAATTCAGTGTGAACAATAAAGTTCTTATTATTAACATCTTAAATACTTTTGTTTGGATTTTATTTAAATGAGTGTCATCATGATATAAAGGGCTAGTGGGTTCATAAAAAAAAAATGCACCAAGAAGAATTGAGCTATGGTATATATAAAAAATGATCTTACAGTATGATTGTTTTCAGAGAGTTGAAAGTTGAAACCTATATATTATATATTATTTGGGAAATTTGTAGACAAGCTTGTCATACCATATACTTATTTTCCATTACCTACATGTATATATCACAAATCTGAAATTTAATTATATTATTATTATTATTATTATTTATTTATTTATTTTTTAGTATTTTTAAGGTGATAGAAAACATAGATTTTTCTATTCAGATTTTCCTGGCAGTGTGGTGGTATGGGTGGAGGGTGGGGGAGATAGAGATTTTGGAATTTTGAAAATTTTCAGGGAATAAATATTTTGATACTCAAAGCTGGCTTCTTGGTCTAGTAGTGCTGACATTACCTGGAAGATATTTGAGATGCAGGACCTCAACACCCTTCCTTCCAGCCCCCTGCCCCCCTCCCCAGTCCCACATACTGAGTGAGAATCTGCAGTTTAGTAAGAATCTCAGAGGATTCACATATGTGTTAAAGATGGAGAAGCACTGTGGTCAAACATTCGTCCCTCTGTTCAGACTGTCAGAGAGTCATCTCATTGGACAGTTGCTTCCCAACCTTCAGTAATTAGGAAAACATACAAACAAGACCTCAATCCACCACTATATGTGGCAGGCGATTTGTCTTCTTTTCTATAGATTCATAAAAGGCTGAACACAGAAGGTGCTGTGCATAGTGCATTTTCAATGCCAGTCACCCTGGAACAGCTGGCTTCCCTCACCTCAGCTGAACTTTGAAGCTCAGTGTTTATGCTTTGATCAATTACCCATGTCACATACATCTTTACATCCAGAGCCCTCCGCTGACACCACTTCAAATGTGTGTTAATTTTATTTTGGTCCAGAATCCTAATGTGTACCCACCACAGCTTTTCCAGTTCAGCCCTCTCCTGTTCCCACCCGCTGGTGTGATGCAGCAGGCCTCTGTTAGGCTTTTTATTAACTTCCCTTGTTTTGGTCTCTGGCCTCATTACCTCACAGTCCTTTATACTAAGCTTCTAATGCAGGGTCTTTGTGTCTAGCTCCTTCCGTGCTGCATTACCTCCCTATATATTGTTATTTGCTTTCTGTCCTCAACACTTCTCACCTCTGTTTCGCCTTCTCAGCAATTTTTACCACTTTGCTGCATGTTCCTTCTCCCAGGTCATTAACATATAAAGTGGAAAAAAAAAATTGGCCTTGATATTGACCCTTGTGGTTCTCCATTTCCCAGTCTTCTAATCCCGAAATGGTTTTCGCACCCAGATGCTCTTTTCATAACCAGTAATCCAATTCTCCCTCCACTTAAGTGTGGTATAAGAGGGGGTTGCACTCTGTGTTATTTTTAACTATAAAAGCATGATTTAACCAGTCTTCTGGAGTTTAATGAAGGACAACCCATAAAAGATTGTACCCGGCCATTTTCCTGGGGAACAGGATGCTTAGCCGGCACCACTGGGGACAGGGCACTGGACAGATCAAAAGCTGTGACTTCATTTTGCTCCACTACTAGTTCTGAGAGATTTTCGTAGGCAGATTAGGACATTCTAAAGTGACCAGAGAAAATTACTACTGAAGAGGTCACAAGATAGATTAGGTTCCCTTAAAAAAAATAATTCTCGTGATGCCATTTCCAAAGCAATTACAAAGTTCCAACGAGTCAATTTACAAAGCTTCACTGGGTGCTCTATGCCCTGGTGCAAATGAAGCATGTGTAAGCAGTGTCAGAGAGCAATAACACGCATGGCTCTGCCACCATGGCAGGGGTATGAAGCTGCTGAAGAGAACTCCCAAACTGGGAGAAAACAAGAACTAGACTTCTGGAGCCAATCTGAGGCTAGTTATTGAAGCCATAGAAACCTAGATTTAAAACTTGACTCCAGAACTTCTTGCAATTGCCTGTTCTGCCAGTAAACGCTAACATTACAATAAACTATTCTGATCATGCCTCATTTTCTTTGCTTTTGTGTTTATTCTTTTAGAAATTATACACTTATGGATACACATTAAGATTTTTAACCTATGTGGTCATACAATATGTAAATTCTGTGGAATCATGTATTCTCTTAGGGACTGAGATACTTGGAAGAAAACATCATACCTAGGTAATTTAAGTGTCTTTTTGTTTTGTTTTACTCTCGGGACAATCTTTAAAAGGAGGAGGAAGAGTAAGAGGAAAAGGAGAATTTTCAGTCCTCAAAATGGATTCACTATAGTTAACTCCCATAACTAGTAGAGCTTGTTGCCCTGGACGATATGTGATTAGGAAAATTCCGTGGCATATATTTAATTTAAACTGCCATGTGCATTCGTTTCAAGGAAGAAATTTGCAAATAAAAACTGATTTGCTCTTATAGAAGTTTCAGTTTTCAGCCAATGTTTATGGAGATAATGAATTTGTGGCATATGATTTCACAGGAGAGACAAAATGGCTTGTTAGAATGAGCACAGATAGGTGCACATGTGTGT
The DNA here is from genome assembly GCF_000696425.1 of Galeopterus variegatus. Classification (NCBI taxonomy): domain Eukaryota; kingdom Metazoa; phylum Chordata; class Mammalia; order Dermoptera; family Cynocephalidae; genus Galeopterus; species Galeopterus variegatus. The sequence continues at coordinate 45,314 of NW_007728305.1, read as the reverse complement.
TCATTTCAGCTCAGCCATTAGAAAGTCCTGTAACCTTGGGCAAGTCACTTGTACTTTCTGAGCCTCAGGTTCCTAC
>NW_007728305.1:35319-44253 GCF_000696425.1 Galeopterus variegatus | reverse complement strand
CATTAGAAAGTCCTGTAACCTTGGGCAAGTCACTTGTACTTTCTGAGCCTCAGGTTCCTACTCTGAAAAAAAGGAGGTGATAATCATATTTACAGAAAAGCGTCATTTGTAGGTTAAAAATGAACGGATGCGAAAAACTAGCTAACACGGTGCTTGGCTTTAATAAAAATAAGTGAATTGCTGTAGTGTTTGTATTCATTGTCAACATCATGATTTTCATTGTACAACTGAATACGGGAGGGGTTTTTAAAAACCATATAGTACAAATTCTGATTTTATAGAGGTGATCCTGAGGATTAATGCGAGAAAGGGCATGAGTGGTAAGAACAGAACTGGAATTCTATTCTCCTAATTACAATGATTCCTATTGATAATACCACCTTCATCATAACATGTAAGAGGTGTGTTGCCACAGCTCCATGATTCTTAACAAGGGAAAAGTAGGAGACCAGTATTCATGACATAGACTGAAGAATCAACCTGCCCGGGTTCAAATTCCAGCTCCACTTATTACTAGCTACAGTCTTGGAAACAAGTTGTTTAACTTTTTGTTTCTCTCCTGCTACATCTCAAAAGTGGGGATAATAATAGCAATTAACTCAGAATTTTACTATGAGGACTGAATATGTCTATTCATGTAAAACACACAAAGAAGTACTTCATACAGAATAAGCATTAACAAACATTAATTGTTATTTCTCTTAAATACCATTGATAAGCAGGAATTTTTAATTTATCTAATGTGATGGTTAATTACTGATTAGATTAAGAAATGCTGAGAAACCTAGCAAAGCTATTTTTTTAGGAGTGTTCATGGGGGTATTTCCAGAGAGATTAGCATGTAAGCCTGAGTGGACTGGGTGAGAAAGATCCACCCTAAATATGGATGGGAGCCATCCAATCTACTGGGGGCCCAGAGAGAACAAAAAATGAAAATAAATAAATAAATAAAAGCAAATTGCCCTCTCTGTCCACTGGAGCTGGGATATACTTTGCTCTCCTGTTTGTGGACGTCAGAGCTGGAAACTCTTCAGCTTTTGGGTTCCCAAACTGACACCAACAGCACCATAGGTTTCCCTAGTTCTGAAGCTTTGGGACTTAGACTGAGCCCCACATCCAGTTTGCAGATTGCCTATGATGGGACTCCTTTTCACAATCATGTGAGGCAATTCTCCTAATAAATCCCTTCTGATATACTTATAAACAAATCCTATTGGTTCTGTCTCCCTGGAGAACCCTGACTAATACATTTGTTTTTCTTGATTTCTCAATAAAATCTATTGATTGTCAATTTGTTATAGGTACCTAAAGTTGATAATAAAGTTTACACAAAAGAACTAAAAGGATCCCAGTCTTGGAAAGCAACTTAGAAAAAAAAAATGATTTAAGGTGATTATAAAACACTGTGCATTTATTTTCAAGACTGATATTTTATGAATAGATATACATCCAATTCAGAGCTAAGCAAATATTCAGTAAACAGAATAAAGGACTCTACTTTTCTCTTTAGTAACAAGGTACGTTTTTGGAAAATGCTTGAAAGAAATAGTAGGCATGGATAGATAAAGGTTGTTTCAGATGAGGGTTCGACAGAGGCAAAGGCAGATGAACAGGAAAGCAGTAGTTGTGAGATTTCTAATATTTTATAAGAAAGCTCTACCTTATAAACTTACCAATAACCACTTCAATGTAACCCAAGCAAATTAGTTATTAAAAAATTGGCCATATACCAACACCATTCCTGGTGTGAAACTACATGTAGGGTTAGACACACTCACTTTCTTCCTTATGGACAGAGTAATTCATAATTCAAGAGTAGATGTTCAGTGGCATGAAACTCCCTTTACACTTTTTTAATTGCCTATGCCAAATTAAAGGACACGCTTTCAGTTACCCAATTAGTCAGATTCATTAGCAATAGACTCTTACTGAAACCAAACAAAAGGTCTGTATTTACTAGAACACATTAAAAAAATAAAAACAACTTGCACACAACCATAGAATTGGAGGGATACATGAGAAAAAATATATATAATCTTTCAAAAGATTCAGTAAATTAAAAGCTATATAGTCTACTATACTGAAGACACATATATTTGGATGGGAATTTCCTAGTTATTAAATTTTTTCCTTCATGTATGTGTATGTGGGCATGCACGTGTGTGTCTATGTGTGTGTATGTGTTGTACAGTAACCTTTACAGGGGTACACACACACACACTTCTGTGATTTTTTCAGNCATTAGAAAGTCCTGTAACCTTGGGCAAGTCACTTGTACTTTCTGAGCCTCAGGTTCCTACGTTGAAAAAAAGGGGGTGATAATCATATTTATAGAAAAGTGTCATTTGTAGGTTAAAATTGAACGGATGCGAAAAACTAGCTAACACGGTGCTTGGCTTTAATAAAAATAAGTGAATTGCTGTAGTGTTTGTTTTCACGGTATTAGTTGTGTGAGGTGAGTGTGAAGGTTGATTCTAGATGAAGGAATGCTGAGAAACCTGGTAAAGCTATCTTTTTAGGTGTGTCTATGAGGGTGTTTCCAACAGAGATTAGCATAAGAGCCTGAGTGGACTGGGTGAGAAAGATCCACCCTAAGTATGGATGGGAGCCATCCAATCTGCTGGGGGCCCAGAGAGAACAAAAAATGAAAATAAATAAATAAATAAATAAATAAATAAATAAATAAATAAATAAATAAATAAATAAATAAATAAATAAATAAATAAATAAATAAATAAATAAATAAATAAATAAATAAATAAATAAATAAATAAATAAATAAATAAATAAATAAATAAATAAATAAATAAATAAATAAATAAATAAATAAATAAATAAATAAATAAATAAATAAATAAATAAATAAATAAATAAATAAATAAATAAATAAATAAATAAATAAATAAATAAATAAATAAATAAATAAATAAATAAATAAATAAATAAATAAATAAATAAATAAATAAATAAATAAATAAATAAATAAATAAATAAATAAATAAATAAATAAATAAATAAATAAATAAATAAATAAATAAATAAATAAATAAATAAATAAATAAATAAAGGCAAATTGCCCTCTCTGTCCACTGGAGCTGGGATATACTTTGCTCTTCTGTTCGTGGACGTCAGAGCTGGAAACTCTTCAGCTTTTGGGTTCCCAAACTGACACCAATAGCACCATAGGTTTCCCTAGTTCTGAAGCTTTGGGACTTAGACTGAGCCCCACATCCAGTTTGCAGATTGCCTATGTGGGACTCCTTTTCACAATCATGTGAGGCAATTCTCCTAATAAATCCCTTCTGATATACTTATAAACAAATCCTATTGGTTCTGTCTCCCTGGAGAACCCTGACTAATACATCTGTTTTTCTTGATTTCTCAATAAAATCTATCGATTGTCAATTTGTTGTAGGTACCTAAAGTTGATAATAAAGTTTACACAAAAGAACTAAAAGGATCCCAGTCTTGGAAAGCAACTTAGAAAAAAAAAATGATTTAAGGTGATTATAAAACACTGTGCATTTATTTTCAAGACTGATATTTTATGAATAGATATACATCCAATTCAGAGCTAAGCAAATATTCAGTAAACAGAATAAAGGACTCTACTTTTCTCTTTAGTAACAAGGTACGTTTTTGGAAAATGCTTGAAAGAAATAGTAGGCATGGATAGATAAAGGTTGTTTCAGATGAGGGTACGACAGAGGCAAAGACAGATGAACAGGAAAGCAGTAGTTGTGAGATTTCTAATATTTTATAAGAAAGCTCTACCTTATAAACTTACCAATAACCACTTCAATGTAACCCAAGCAAATTAGTTATTAAAAAATTGGCCATATACCAACACCATTCCTGGTGTGAAACTACATGTAGGGTTAGACACACTCACTTTCTTCCTTATGGACAGAGTAATTCATAATTCAAGAGTAGATGTTCAGTGGCATGAAACTCCCTTTACACTTTTTAAATTGCCTATCCCAAATTAAAGGAAACGCTTTCAGTTACCCAATTAGTCAGATTCATTAGCAATAGACTCTTACTGAAACCAAACAAAAGGTCTGTATTTACTAGAACACATTAAAAAAATAAAAACAACTTGCACACAACCATAGAATTGGAGGGATACATGAGAAAAAATATATATAATCTTTCAAAAGATTCAGTAAATTAAAAGCTATATAGTCTACTATACTGAAGACACATATATTTGGATGGGAATTTCCTAGTTATTAAATTTTTTCCTACATGTATGTGTATGTGGGCATGCACGTGTGTGTCTATGTGTGTGTATGTGTTGTACAGTAACCTTTACAGGGGTACACACACACACACTTCTGTGATTTTTTCAGCTTCAGCCTTTTACTGATGTGTTGTTTAAGATATTCATTTTGTAACCTGGTTTGTTTATTAACTCAACTCCATTTTGAAGAAGACTCCCTCCCCCCTCCATATCCACACCCCATTTAAATCACATTCACATCAACATTTTACATGCAGTAGTATATTTAGGCAAGGATTCAGCCCGGGAATGCTATGGCTAACAGTAAATTGGGAATAAATTACCCATTTAGCTCTTGAATGTCATGTAAGTATTAAACAAGGAAGCAAATTTATAGTAAAAAAGAAGCAACTGTGTGTGCTTAATGCTGAGTACATTTGATAGTATAGCATAATATTTGATTTTATTGGTCAGGAGACAATGCATATATTACAGAAGAATCTTCAATCAGAATTTTAATATTACACATTCGACAGATGTCACTTCATTAAGTTAAACATTTATATCTTGAGACTAGACGGCATGGCATTTAGAGATACACCATCAAACAAAGGGCTAGGGTTCTTTATTTTTTCCCTACGTTCTCTCTACTTTTCTAAACAAAACAATATTTATGAAATATGTGTTGATGAAAGTACATGATACTTTCATAAGACTTATTGACAATTTTAATGTGATATTCTACTTCGTGTTTTAGAAGTTCCATAAATATTAGCTATTTCTATGCCAAAATGAGAAATTCACTAGAATAAAGCATTTCAATAAACTAAATTTATTTATGTGTCTATTCCCTCATTAGACTATAGTTTGGTAACTTAAAAATGTTAAGCTCTGCAATAAACATTGGAGTACAACCCAAATGTCCATCATCAGATGAGTGCATAAGGAAACTGTGGTATATCTACACAATGGGATTCTACTCTGCTATAAAAAAGGAATGAAATACTGCCATTTGCAACAACATGGACAGATTAGAGAAAATTATATTAAGTGAAATACAAGTCAGGCACAGAAAGAGAAATATCACATGTTCTCACTTATTTGTGGTAGCTAAAAAATACATAAATAAATAAACACAAACAGAAAAAGCATGGGTGGGGGGACAAGACACAGCAATCACAACAATTCCTTGAACTTGTTAAGACAAGTGAACAGATGATGTAGTGGGGGAAGGCAGAGAGGGAGGCGGGAAAGAGGAACTGGTAAAGGGTCACGAAAATCAACTACAATGTATATTGAGAACTTAAAATAAAAAAATAAAAATGTTAAACTCTACTTGTAAAAGTAAAATATGCTCCTCATAAATTTTCAAAGGGTAAAGAAATATATAAAGTAATATGTAGGTTTTACATTCCTCTTCTTTTAAGGAGGGAATCCCAGTCTGTGTAAAATTCTGATTTGGAGGATTACAAGTTTTGAGCATATAACACAATACTAGTCACCTTCATAAAAATAGTAGAGGTGGTTTGTTGCCATGATTACTATTGGTACTTGGTGAAGCAAGGACTTTCTTCTCACTCCTGCTCCCATTGGAGAAAAATAATCGTATTTTATTCCCCAACACTAGGTTAGGTATCTGGGACAGAACAGTTACTTGGTGCTAAATTCTTATTCTTAAAACAACTAAACATTTCTAAAGTATACTTTCTTGATAGTTTGTGCTTCTGGGTTGTCCACAGGGGATATGTAGGATTTCTCATTGATACCGATCACATGACCATGACCTAATACTTTGAGCTAATTAAAGTGCTACTCTGGTGGTGTCAATACAGTGTTTTGTAGCCCAACACATATCACAAGGATTTTCACACCCAGTGCCAAGAGGGCATTATATTCTAACTGCGTGAGGAAGGAATCATAGCGTCCACTCCCCAAAGTGGAGAGTCAGTAATGAATGACATAATGAACTTAAATCACTAAGTATAGATGATAGATTATAGAACAGACCCAATAAATATGAGGTTTCTCCTCTTTACTCCTGTTTCCTACACATTTGACGATGTGTAGGTTAATCCTGCTCATTTGAAGACAGGTTAATCCTGCTCATTTGAAGACAGGTTAAAACAGTTGATCAGGTAATAATGATGCTTGCTGAATTTCAACCTAGTTGCTTGTGGCAGTATGTGGTTCACAGCCATGTCCTACACTGACAGTATGCTGGTACCCTCAGGCCAAAAAGATGGTCAGAATAGATGAAAGCCCTCACTTTATCCCCCCCGTTTTTAGTTTTGTATTTTTTTTTCCAAGATTGTGTCAAAAACAAGGAAAATGCATTAATGAGATAATAAACTACAGTGCTTTAAAATGGGGCTTTTCACAAGATGAAGGAATAACAAAATTGCAAGCTATTATAGGGAATTATTCTTTCCACATTTTCTCCCTTTGATTACCTGTTTTCCTATTCCTAGTGTGAAATAATGAGTCAGATTCTTTCCCATGTAGAAGAGGACCCTGCCTTGGGAAGGCTGGAATGGGAGGCTGTCTAAATGGCATTAGGGACAGATCACTTTTCTGGCTTGAATCCATTTTCCCTAGCCTCCTCTTCTCACAGCTGGAGTGGAAAATTTCAGGAAGTAAAGATTAGGGCGAGGGCTAGAGGGGAAGAAGTTGAAGGGGCTACCAAAGATACTTTTAAAAAAATGTATTTAACTGTAAAATTTAGACTTGTCTCTTGTCTAGGCAAAATGGTTCCTTATAATTCTATAATATCCAATCCAGTCCATCATATATATGCTAAGAAAAAGCATGTCTCTGCATGGTAATGCTATTTGTAATAATTTCCTGTTATATTGTGTCAAGAGTAGGTCTAAAATGAGTAAATTCTGGGCTTGGAGATCCTAGGTCTTTGCAACAATTAATATAATGGTGCAGAAATTGTTCTTTGGAACAAAGGCTATGTGGCTATTCCAGGTGTCTTGCTTCCAGATGTGTAGATTACTAGATGAGGGAGTGTTGGTTGTCGTGTGTGCTGCTCCCTGCGGCTGCTTCTCTTGTGTCTGTAAGAGCTCACCCTGGAGTAGACCCTTCCCATGGCTCAGCTAGAATTCCCCCTTGCCTTGACCAATTTTGCTCTTTGTTGAACCATTCGAAAGAATAAGTTCCTTTTAGATAGTTAATAAAAATTGTGGATTTTCTTACTACAAAAGCTATGCATATTTATTTTAAAAATCAAGCCACTCTCACATAAGAAAAAAAATTAAAAATCACCTCTGTTTTTTTTTTTTTTTCCTTTTGTCTTTTTTTTTTTACTGACTGGTAACGGGATCGCAACCCTCAGTGTTGCGCCCGCACCGCGCTCAACCAGTGAGCGGGAACCGGTCTCCACATGGGATCCGAACCCTCGGCGGGAGCGCCACGGCGTACTCTCCAGTGCGCCACCAGGCCGGCCCCAAAATCACCTCTGTTTATATCACCCAGGATTTTTCTAAACATATTTGCTGTGAGTTTTTGTTATTTTTTCATTGTTTGTTTTCATAATAGAAGATCAGACATGCCTATTTTTGTTCATGCTACAATGACTGTGAAACTGCCAGAGAATTTGTCAGTATTTGGACGTGATCCATACTGAGTAACTAATAGGCTCTATCAAGTCATATTAAATAAAGAGGTTGTGATATTAAAACTTAAGTGATAATTTAATCATAGAATTTGATTATATGAATTATCTAAAATAATCAAGTTTAACTTGAGGATCATGTCTTAAAAATATACACCTCAATAGAAAATGACTCTGTCTTATAGTAAAGTAATTTTAATTTCCCACAGCCTTACCAATACAATTATAGAGAAGATGGAAACACAAAAACACGCACACATATAAACACATATACAAACAGCACACACACACTTTAGACAAATGAAGTATAAAATATAAGCTAATCTTTCAGATTTTAGAGACAGTTTAACACCTGCTAACACTGTCTAAAATTTTATATGTGGCTCCAAATATTGTTAAAACTTAAATATAACTTACATATAATGAACTACATAAATATGAAGGGATCATTTTGTCAGTTTCACAAACACATACATCTATTCCATAGTGCAATCAAAAATAGAAAATGTCCATCATTCTTTACATCTTCTGACAATCAACACTACTCTCCCATGTTTGAAGCAAGTGCTGATCTAATTTCTATCACCAAGGATTTGTTTTGCCTATTTTAAACTTCATATAAATGGAGGCATTTCTTTGTTTCTAAACTCTTTCACCCAGTATGATATTTTTGACATTCACCCTTGCTATATGTGTATAAGTAATCATTTCTTCTCATTTTATTACTGACTACTAGTCTACTTAGTGCTTAACCATTCTCTTGTTAGTGGACTTGTAGACAACTTATCAGTCTTTGGCATTTGTGAATAAATCTGCTATGGACACTTGTCTACAGGCTCAGGAGGACATGTGTTTTCCTTTATGTGGTTAAACACCTAGCAATGGGATTTCTTGGTCATGGAGAAGATGCATGCATAATTTTTAAAGAAACTACCAAATAGTTTCCCAAAATAGTTGTACCATTTTCCACTCCTATCAGAGTAGTGTTCTGGTTGTTTCGCTCTCTCTCCAATATTTATTTATTTATTTATTATTATTATTTTTAATTTTTATTTTGTCAATATACAATGTAGTTGATTATTATGTCCCATCACCA
>NW_007728305.1:32663-34485 GCF_000696425.1 Galeopterus variegatus | reverse complement strand
TGGCAGTATTTCATTCGTTTTTATAGCTGAGTAGTATTCCATTGTGTAGATATACCACATCCAATATTTAGCATTGTTGACACTTTTTCTTGATGGTGGCTACTCTAATGAATGTTTGGTAGAATCTCCCTATGGTTCTATTTTCCATTTCTCTGATGACTAGTGATTATTAATACTCTTTTATTAAATTATTACTTATTTATATATCACCTTCTATAAATGATACATAGGAGTGCCTGTTCAAATCATTTGTCTAATTTTTTGTTTGCCATTTTATTATTGAATTCGAAGAATTATTCATATATTCTAGACACATGCCCTTTGCTAGCTGTATGTGTAGATAATGTTTAATGCAGTAAATTCTTTGTCTATTACTTTAAAATATCTTTTAAAATTTAAAATAACTTTATTAAGATACTTTTAACACATAACAGATGATTTTTATTTGTACAATTCGATACATTTTAACAAATGCACATAGTCATGTAACTACTATCTAAATAAAAATATACTCCGTCAATCCAAAGAGTTCCTTGATACCCCTCGTTAGTCATTCACCTTCCTAATTCCCATCTTTAGGCAATCATTGACCTACTTTTTGTCATTGTAGATTAGTTTTGAAAATTCTAGAATTTCATAAAAATGGAAAAACACAGTCTTTAGGTTGGCTCCTTTTGTCGAGTATATGTTATTACATGCATCAGTAGTTCTTTCATTTCATTGCTGAGCAATATTCCAATACATGGATATATGGCAATTTGTAAATCAAATTTTCTGTCAATGAGTATTTGGGTTCATTCTAGCTTGGGATAGTTATAAATAGAGCTACTATAAACATTTATGTGTAATTTCTTTTTTGCACATGTTTTTTTATATCTTTTGGATAAATATGATGAGTAGAATTACTCAATTATATGATAAATCTCATATAGTACACATATGTAGTTACTATTATAAAATGCCTCTCTGATAATTTAAATACCCGGACCATTTCTGGATCTGGTATATTAGTTATTTACTATATTGGTTATTGATCACATTTTCTTACTTTTTCTCATGCCTCATAATCTTTGATTAAACATCAGCCATTTTGTGTAAAAGACAGTAGAAAATATAGGGAATAATATTTACACCCTAAAAATAATATGTTTCTTCTTCTGTCAAGCAATGAATATAGTAAGTTATTTCAATTTAGTCTGTGATTGAATAGTGCTAAGGATTTATTAGTGGTATGGCAGATTCACCGCAAATTCCATAATAATTGAGGCCAGGCTCAAAATCATCCCTTTAGCAGGGCTTAGACTTTGTTCTGCCCTGATCTCAAGACATCAGCCTACCCCTACTGGCCAGTGCCTCATGGGCATCTCTTTCACTTTTCCTTCTCCATCCTCAGCCACAGATGACTACTGCCTGGCACTCAGTTTAAAGTTCTAAATACTTGTGGACTTTCTCTCAGTTCTCTTTTCCTGCCCTCAGATGTCAGCAGGCCTTGAGTACCTTTGCCTCTGGAGGTCTCCGTTAGGTTTCCTGTCCATCTCCACATGGGAGATGGCCATTGTATTATCTTCATCGTGAGTGGTATAGTGCTTGTGGGCTTCTTTCAGTCTTTTCCTATCTCTCAGAGTTCTGCCAACCCAGCTCATCTATGCCCAAGAATAGCTAACAGTTATTTAAAAAATTAAAAATTGATAACAAATTGGTTAAAAACAGTTAAATTATGGTATGTTGATTATAGAAAGACAGCTCTAAAACAGAATGAGAAAAATCTTTACTAAAATAGAAGAAGTTTATGATACATTGTAAAGTCAGGTTGCTGAAAAGT
>NW_007728305.1:30683-31681 GCF_000696425.1 Galeopterus variegatus | reverse complement strand
TGAGAAATGGAGTAGAGTTGGGAGGGGAATCAAGTAAAAGTAGTTTTAGTTTATATTAAATGTGCTCCAGTATTAGCAGTTTTTAAACAATTAGAATCTTTTGATTAGTTACGTCATTTCAAAAATGAATAAACTGATGAAAGGAAGACTATATATTTAATGAATATAAATATGGCTAAATGGAGCTATATAAAGCTGCCATGAGTTGCACAAATCATAAACAAAACCAGATTTGGCTTTTTATTCATAAAAGTTATGCTAAAAAATAAAACAAAAAACAAGGAAGACATAGTTGGGCTCATATGAACAGATGGTGTAGTGTTAAAGGTAGGAGAGAATACACAATTACTCAGCTTCCAGTTTGCTGCTTTTTTTTCCTGTTGAGAATAATTACCTTACTAGGAAGGTAAAATAAACATTGGGAATGAGACAACTTCAACTAAAAGTTAGAAGAAAAGATAAGAGAACCTCTATTTCATTAAAAGAGTTTTTCAACTGTTCCGAGCACACTAAATAATAGGGAAACAAAAGAATGTGAAGTGATCGTTAAAATTCAAGAGGTATTATGAGAATAGAATGGGGAAAAAATCAAACGTCAAAAACATAGATAAGAGCTCAAAAATGTAAAAGATAGAGAAAATGAAGAGCTCATAAATATGAGAAAATGAGCTTGACTTAATATGGAGAAGAATTTCAAGATATAAATTGATCAACAAAAACCAGTATGGTTCACCCAGCTAAAGATAATAACCTTCTAAAAGATTTAACCTGTTGCTCTAAAAAGCATGATATAGTGCATTTCATTATGAAGGATGAAGTCTTTTAGTGATACAAGTTTGTTTGAATAAAGCCTAAATTAATTAAGCCTAGAGTTAAAATATAAAAGTTCATTTAATCTCAACAGAATTGAACAACCAAGATTTGAACTGCACAACAGATCAGTTTCTGAGCCTGGCACTTTTTAAAACATAGAATAAGGCTGGCCAGTTAGCTCAGTT
>NW_007728305.1:27591-29078 GCF_000696425.1 Galeopterus variegatus | reverse complement strand
AAAAAAATCACCCAGAACAAACACAGACAAGTGTGATACCCATAAAGTGTCTCAGCTCCCTTATATATCTCATACTGTGTTTCAGCTCCTTTCTCCTTGAATGTGGGTGGAATTGTCGGTTCTCTTCTAACACATAGCATAAGACAAAAATAATAGGATGTCACTTCCAATATTAGGTTATGCAACAACCGTGGCTTCTGTCTTCAGTGCTCTCTCTCACTCTTTCTTGGATTACTCACCATGGGAGAATCCAAGTGCCATGTCACGAGGCAGCTCTCTGGAGGATTAACCATGGCAAGAACCAAAAGCCACATGAGTGAGCTCGGAAAAAAAACCTCCACCACTGGACCTTCAGATGAGACTGTGGCACTGACTGCAGCTCATGAAACCTCATAACAGAAGTACACATTGAACTCATATTCAGCTTTCTAACCTGCAGAAACTGTGAGATAATGAATTGCTTCAAGCCTTTAAATGTCAGGGTAACTTGTTATGAAGTAATAGAGAACTAATGCAGATAACTTAGTAACCCTGCAGTTTGCAATGAATAAGTAACTTCTGCATCGGATGAATTTCAACAAGCATCAAATAGATTCATAGTATTTAGAAAGAAGTATTTAATAGAATTGGGAAATGAATCTATGTTTCCATGTTACAGAAAGATAAAATGTTTAACACTTCTGGTTCAGATATCCTCAGCTTCTCTACCTCTTTCTTTATTCTACTGACAAATGTCTAATCTTCACTGAAAAGGTATTACCATCATCTGTTAGGCTTTTCTGTCAACCTTTGAGGCAAATTCAGGTGCCCCTTCCCCTGAGATCCCCTTGCTCAGTACACAATCCATCACAGCAATGGCCACATTTAATTTGGTTTTGCAGCTGTCCCATGTTTACAAGAAAAACAATTTGAAAATAGTGGTATTATTGTTTCACCTTCATAATACTAGTTTAACAAGGGTCTACCACATAATAGCCAATCATTTATTTACTCAACACATGTTTATCAAACGCCTATTACATGTCAGGGAATATCCCAGCTGCATGAGAATCATTAACAGATTAAGCAAAGATTCCTTTCCCTGTGAACATGTAATTAGCAGGCAAACATCAATACAAATGTGTTGAATGAATGAATGTGTAAGCATATTTATTTCAGAATTTTCCTAATTCTTCCAAACTGTTAACTTAGGGCTTTTAAAATTATTATAGTTATTCTTATACAATCATCCACTCTGAAATTTTAAGGTCTCATCATCATAATAGACTTTCCTTTCCAATACAATCTACACATTTTACCAAAGCTTTCAGTGATTCTATCCCAAGAAATGGCTAACAGTGGCAAGCTTTAGACCTATAAACAAGCTGGTGAATGAGATGTCAACTTATGTGTAAAAATCATATAATATAGTTGTTTTAAACAATTTAAGCTTACAAAATACTTTTAAAAATCTTATATATTTTTATATTGCTTGCAACACATTTCTA
>NW_007728305.1:25498-26293 GCF_000696425.1 Galeopterus variegatus | reverse complement strand
AGCTCAGTAAATACTAGAGTAAAGAAGCAATAAAAATATCACAAATAACTGCATCCCATACAAAATTCTGGCATATCTCCTTTCAGTCATTTTATGTGCCTTTTCTTTTTTACGTATTTGAGATTACATTATCCTTGCCAAGTATATTTTTTTACTTAAAAAAATTGGTATTTCCCATTTTTAATTTCTGGTTGATAAGCCCTCATATTTATTTAACACGACATATTCAATAATTCTATTTTTGAACTGTCACATTATTTCAAATGTTCTCTCTATCTATGTATAATGATGCAACAAACATTATTATACATAAATATATTTGTACTTTTTTGAGTATTCATGTAGAACAGATTCCAGAAAGTGATACATTATATTAAATAGTGTGCATATGATATGTAGTTTTCTGGAAAGTCTAGAAAAAAAATACCATCCCTACCAGAAATATTAAAGTTCTCTTTATATCCACATGCAATCAATTTCAATAATATCATTTGGTAAATCTTTGCTAATATAATAGCTGAAATTGAATCTTTTGTTTTAATTTGAATTTTGTAAATACCAGTGAATTTTATTTTCCCCATATGTATTCAACAATTTGCATTTTCTCTGTGGTTTGTTCCTTTGTCCATTTGACTATTGAGTGCTAGAATTTTCTAATGAGCCCGGTAAATCTTTCTATATAGAGAGGATTAAATGCTCTTTTAGTTTAATTTACTAAAATGTCTGTTTCCTAGAATGCATATATTTTAATAAAAATATGTTACTTTTATGTAGCTAAACTTTTTTTGGGGGGGG
>NW_007728305.1:20892-25055 GCF_000696425.1 Galeopterus variegatus | reverse complement strand
GGGGGGGGCATTTTTTGTCAGTTCTTTTATGAACTAGATATTACTTTTCCTATCAGTAAACTGAAAAAGTGGAATGGAATCTCTAATCAGATATTAGCAATCCTGAAAATCACTCAGTCTGTGTTCTTTTAAATTTAAACTACAAATATTTTAATTTGTAACATATAATTGCATATTTACTTACAAACCTTTGGGGTAGGGTTAAATTTTTTGCTTTGAGACTGAGTCCATGGACTGAGGTTCTCCATTGTCTTTCTTGTATAGACCACACCCAAAATGTATCATCTTCAAATTTTACTCTTGCTTTTTTGATAGAGGAGAGGGAATCTAAAAAAAAATTGTGAAGTAATCAAGCATAGATTTCTGGGGTTTTAAATATTTCTCCTATATGTTTTATAGTTGTCTTGTTCAAAAGCTTTGTTTTAGCTACTTAGCTTGCCCAAGTCATTAATTTAATTTTATATATAATAACTCTCCTTTGCACTCATATTTCATTGTAGTGTTAAGTAAAGCTGATGTACACAGATTTAAGAATAAATGCACCTGACTCTTGATAAGCATACATCTTCATTGATGGAAAAAACATTGAGCTCTAAAGCCCATTCTGTAGTTGTAAAAATTCAGTAAGCTTGTTTCACAGGAGTTAATTAAAAGACATCCCCAAAATATTAATGCAAATTTTCTTTTAATGGTTATTATATTACATATGACTCTTCCATCCCTCAGAATTTTAGGGTGAACATTGTAATACTCTAAGTTTTTATATTAAATTATATTGTATATTTCAATCTATCACCAATTCTTTCGTCTTTATCTTCAAAATATTTTTAGCATGAACACTTTATTGCCTTCACTGCTACAATGCCTTCAATGATACATATCATGTTTCCCTTGGATTATTGCAACAGCCTTTTGACTAATCTCCCTGTTTTTATTCAAGTCCCCTGTTTTTCCATCAAGCAATAAAGACATCATTGTTAAACATGTCAAAACACATCTTTTCTCTGTTCAAACTACCTCATATATTCAGAGGAGATCTCTCTAGTTCCCTACATTGTTTGCCATTCCATCCATTCCAGGCCCTCATGACCTTACTTCTTACCAATCTTTCTCTTAGTCACTTTTCTCCAGTGGCACCAGTGTCAATTTATTTCTCAAATCCCCAAGAGGACTCTCATCTTTGAGTATGTCTTATTGTCTCTCTGGTTGGGATGCTCTTCCCTAGATATTCCTAGGGTGACCCCCTTATTTATTCAGGTCACCATTTGTGGTAGAATAAATAACCCGCTGCCCCAAACAGCCCCACAAAAATGTTTAACCCTAATCCCCAGAACCTAAGAATACTTTACATTATGTGGTAAAAGTGATTCTGCAGATGTGACTAAATTAAACGTTTTGAGATGGGCAGATTATCTGGGATCATCAGGTGGGCCCAACATAATCACAAGGGTTTTTATTAGAGGGAGGCAGGAAGGTTACAGAAGGTTTTTATTAGAGGAGCAGGGGAACAGAGAGAGCCATTGGAAGATGCTACAGCACTGGCATTGAAAAATGGAGGGTGGATCATGAGCAAAGGAATCCAGGTAGTCTCTAGAACATTGCAAAGGTGAGGAAACTCATTCGCCTTTGATGTCTGCAAACCCATTTTAGGACTTCAGACCTCCAGAGCTGGGAAAGAATAAACTGCTTTCATAAGTTACACAATTTTTGGAAATTCGTTACAGCACTGATAGGAAACTAATACACTGTTAAACATCATTACAGAAGGAAGTCCTGAATATTCTATAGGAGAGCATTCCCCACCTCTCACCCGGCACTTGTTACCCACTCTATAACGCATTTTCCTTCTCTCCAGAGGACTGATCCCACCACATGTGCTATGAGTAGTTACTGCTTATTTTTTTGTATCATCCTGAGTACAGGGAATTTTTCTTTCTTTCTTTGCTCTATTCTCAGCATTAACACTGGGTCTAGTTGATAGTTGTTTCTCATTAAATATCAGACGAATAGAATTTCCAGAGCAGTTTTACAGATGAATAAGCTACAGTTCAGGGAGTTCTAGGAACTTACATATGCAAACGTGGGTTCCTGGTCTTATCTGAAACTTGGTTTTCTTTCACTACATAAAAGGTACCTCACCTAGTAATCCATGGCTAGTAAAATCTGAGCAGTCATATAAAAATGGTATATTTCTATATGAAACTATTTCAGAAATAGTATTTTATTTAGCAACTGTCTCATTAAATTCAAGTTTATCCTTGTTCACATGCCAGAAGGATTTGTAGGAATGAAAGACATTATCTGCAATATTATAGGTGACAGTGACTATGGGTGTTCTGATCAAATGCTTCTGTGGCCTTTACAGCCAGTTAACTGAAACGGAGAATTTCTGTTCAATGTGGGATATGGACATGGTGCAGGAGATTAGAAGGCTGTATCTGCAGTGTTTTCTGACATGTCTTGGTAGAATTATTATAGAAGTAGCCCTGGATAATCAAAGGAAGGTCACAGCACATCGGCCTGAATATTCTTCATGACACACCATCATCAGTCATGAGAGAATGGTCTTGCATCCAAGAGAAGCTTCACTCTCATCCACATGATTAGATTTATACTACTGTACACTGGATAGAGAGAAAGAGTGAGCAATAGAGAAGCAGAAATTATCCAAGAAGATGCATGGTGAAAAATTTGTCAGATAATAGTGTAATGTGGAAAAGCAGCTTGTGAAGAAATAGTTTGTAAAAAGTGAGGTCATAATTATTAAGTTTTTGAAAGATTAAAAAGGAATGGCAAATCTTACCAGTATGACTTGTCAGATAATAGTGTAATGTGGAAAAGCAGCTTGTGAAGAAATAGTTTGTAAAAATTGAGGTCATAATTATTAAGTTTTTGAAAGATTAAAAAGGAATGGCAAATCTTACCAGTATGAGGAGCAAAAAAATACTACATTTACTTACAATGGAAGCTTGGGGTAAAGGACTAAATAATATGATACTTTGTAGAACGCATATTACGTTGTATGTTTACCAAGAAGAAGGTGTGTTTCTTCCTAAACCTGTAATGCCAGTTTTTATTAATAAGCAGTTGGGTTTAGTTAAAAGTTTTAATAGCAGAAAAACTGGGTTAAAACTAAGCTTTTTTATTTCCTAGATCTGGATTCTGAAGTGATCTATCTATCTATCTATCTATCTATATCTATCTATCTATCTATCTATCTATCATCTATTTATTTATTTATTTTGCAGTGGATTGAATGTCTCATCAAACTCACTGAAGCTTAACCCCCACTGTTTCTGTTCAGGGTAGAAAATACTATTATAATAATTGAAAGATGGGGACTTGAAGAGGTGTTTAGATTGTGAGGACCATGCCCAAGTGTATTGATTAATCCATGATGATTTAATGGTGGTCATGGGCATGGTTCTGAGGGCTTCAAAAGGAGAAGAGTGAGGATTTAGCTCTCTGTCTGCTCCACCATTCTCACCATGTGACATCCTGAATTTCTGTAGAGTCACCTCACCAGATGTGTTCAGACTTTGGACTTCCCAACCTCTGAAATTGTAAGCAATAAATACTATTTCTTTACCAATCACCCAGATTCAGGTATATCCAGATAAGCAACAGAAACAGACTAATACATTTTTTAAACAATTCTGTAGTAGATATATAGCTGCATGCTCCAAAGTGTTGCTAAAAATAATAAAACATGTCTAAATACTGAGCACACTTTCCTATATATAGGAGAATGTTGGTGTTGGTTGTTATGTTCAGGACAATATCAGGAAAACTCAGAATTCAATCAATGCAGTGAATGAAGACAGTTCAACGAAGAGACAAAAATAAAAAATGGAAAAGCATCCAGAGATTAGCAACGACTGGACAACATCAACACCCCTAGATTCTAAAAGGGTTTGCAGGTATGTGAGATGCATTGCTCAATGGGAACTAGGCGAAGGAACATAGCAACTGCCAACCTGCAGCACAATAAGAAGGGAGCAGGCAAATTCCCATTAATGCTGGCCCCCTGATCTCAGACTTCCAAACTCCGAAACTGTGAGAAATAAACTTCTATTTCTTATAAGCAAAATAATAATAATAATAATAATAATAATAATAATAATACAATTCTTCAGCTTGTCTATTGTTGTTAGCCCATTTTT
>NW_007728305.1:18754-20401 GCF_000696425.1 Galeopterus variegatus | reverse complement strand
TAATAATAATAATAATAATAATACAATTCTTCAGCTTGTCTATTGTTGTTAGCCCATTTTTCTTTCAGAGAGTTTGTATTTTTCTCTCTGGTTTGATGGAATGCTAATCCTTCACAGATTATATACTTAGCAAAGCTCTTCCCTTATTTGCATTTATAATTATGTTCCCTTTCGTTAAACACAGCTTTGTTTTATTTTATTTAGTCCAACTTATCTATTTTTTCTTTGTTTTTTGGTGCTTTCTTCTTTAAGAAAACTTTTCTTGTCTTATCTTACAAATACATTATTGTTCTGCTTCATAAAGTGGTTATGGCTTCATTTTTTATTTCTCTATTCTGTTTCATTTCTGTTTGCATTTTTCTGTACTCATCATACTGTCTAAATTACTATAGTATTATAGCAAATGCAGATATCACCTGAGGAAAAGCACTCCCTATTTCTTTGTTTTGTTTTGTTTCATTTTTTACAACATAACCTTAGCTTTACTCTTCCACATATGCTTCATGATAATATTAGCAGCATCCTCTAATAACTTTAGATATTTTAAATGAACTTTCATCAGACTTGTAGAGTGACATACGGAGAAGTTATATTTCTGTAATAGTAAACTATTCCAAACATGAACAAGACATAGTTCTCCATATGTTTATGTCTTCTTTTCTTTTTCTCAAAAAATAAAGCTTGATAATTAGCTCTAAAGAGTCTTACATGTCTTTGGTTAGTTTTAGTCCTAATATATTAAAAATGGAATGTTTATTTATGGTTCAAATATGTGCTATTTATTTCTGAAGTTGCTTTGTATCCAGTAACCTTATTATTATACTATTTTGAAAAATATAGTGGACAAAGACAGCCCTCAAAAAGAAAAGCATAAGGTAATCTTGCCTATAAACAAGAATACAACAATTTTAAACATAATTAAAATCCAAGAGCATATTTAAATAAATAATACAACTTAAGAAGTAAGGGTTAGGGTTAAGGAAGTTAGTTTAATATCAGAACATCTCTCAGTGCAATGCATCATACTGACAATGTAAAGTAGAAAACCCATTTGATCTTAAATGTAATTCCTTCCTTTACCTCCTGAGTACTTTGCATATAGTAAAAAACATGTTATATTAAGCTTTTATGTTATTAATCTTTTACCTTTTTAAAAATTTCTCAGTTGTTGATAGCTTAAAATACATTCAATTTGCCATTTTGTCTGAGAGATTCCCCAAACTATTTCTAGAGCAATAATTACTACCAGGACATAGACTACAGAACTCTGTAGCTGTCAGTGAGCAAGGATTCATGTAGATTTGCTTATCTGGAAATGGGGGACTATCTGGAACCTTCATGATATGACTTGCTAGTGAACCTAATATTATATCATCCACACTTTTTAGCAGCCTGTACCTGCTTGGAGACCCTTCTATATTATCACTTATCTCCTCTGAGTGTAAAAAGAGGAAATTGTGACCATTTGCCTGATCCTCAAACCTCACTGAATCTTTCCAGCATTGTAATACTAAAAAGTCCAGTTGAAAGAAAGAGTTAAAAAAATAAATTAAAGAAAAAGAACCACTATGTTTGTTCCCTTTCTATGTACTAGAAACTCTTCTGGTTGATGTGCAGTGTTCTCATTTAACCTGCACATAAAATCTA
>NW_007728305.1:15181-18110 GCF_000696425.1 Galeopterus variegatus | reverse complement strand
CTCACTGAATCTTTCCAGCATTGTAATACTAAAAAGTCCAGTTGAAAGAAAGAGTTAAAAAATAAATTAAAGAAAAAGAACCACTATGTTTGTTCCCTTTCTGTGTACTAGAAACTCTTCTGGTTGATGTGCAGTGTTCTCATTTAACCTGCACATAAAATCTAAGGGTATGCATTAGTCAAACAATTTTAAAGATAATAGAGACTGGAAAGATTTACTGATTTTTACAAAGTCAGAGTCACTCAGCTAATTTTGTATGAAGCTGAGAGTGACAGTCATTTCTGTCTGATTTCAAAGTTCATGTTCATTCAACTACATAATACATCCCAGATACAGGGGAAGAAATAAACATTGCTAACAAAAGTCAATTTATTCTTTTCGTGGATTAAAATGATGATATAAAGATAGTCTTTGCTTATATAAAGAAATATATAAGCATGGACCTAGGTGCCTGATAATATTTGTTGATTAAAAAGATAGTGAGGCATAATCAAAATTATTCAGAACATTCTTCGGTTAATGAATGTATGTATGAATAAAACTTATATATAATATAATTCAATGAAGCCCTTATATGAAAATCCTATTTACTGTCAAACAGTGGCTGGCAAATATTTATGCACAAAATTAAATTCAGGAAAAAATATATAGTTATACACACTTTATTTAAAAAAAATGAATTCCTTTCATTATCAAACAAAATATACATAAGTGTATTTAAGAATTATTTTTTCTGATCTAAGACAGATTTTATTTTGGGCTACGATTTTGGAGACTACGTAGCTTGCGCTCACTGCAACAGTTTATAATTTTAATGACGACCCTTAGAATAAGCCTTGTGACTAGTATTCCTATGAAGCTACCTTTTTATGTCTTTACTTGACTGATGTTATGAGCTAGTAAATTGTGAAATACATGTTTTCTCACAGGCCTCTTGAATTTTATAAAATAAACTGTTTCATTTCAAATGAACAGAAATGTACAAGTATTTTACACAGAGAAGTAATTCTCAGCTTATTTACAATGAAACAATATTCCGTTTGCTGTTTTTCTGTTCTTAATGTAGTTAGAATTCTATTTTGAAAATTGTTTCCTCAATTGATGTTGAAAATGAATCTCCAATGTTATAATCTATGAGTCATACTTTCAACAATGTTTTGGGTCACTTGGATATCCCAATTAGAAAACAAGGACTTCTCGCACCTGCTTCACTCCATCAAAAATCAATTGTAGATGGACCATACAATTAAGTGCAGAAAGTCAAAAACAGACACACACATACACACACACAATACTAATATGCTAGAAAAAAACATGGGAAAGCATCTTTATGACCTACGACACAAAAAGCACTACCCATAAAAAATACTACTACATTAAAATTAAGACCTCTGTCTATCAAAATGCAAAAAGAATACAAAGGCACGCTGCAGAGCGGGTGGAGAAATTTGCATCATGTATAAAGTGAAATATTTGGGATATATAAATAACATCTTTAATTTAATTTTTAAAAATATACAACTCAATAAAAAGAAGTAAAAACACTTCTATTTGGTACTTTACAAAACTCAATATATAGAGACAATAAACATGAAAAATGCTCAACTACATTAATTATTAAGGAAAAACGAATCAAAATAACAATAGTGGAATTACCATTTTGGGTTGGGGTGTAAGGTGAATCCTGGTGCTGTCACCACATTTTTATAAGACAAATCATTGTAAATATAGTTAAAAATTATTCAATGCCACTACATATTCATAAAACTAGCTAATTTTTTTTTTAAAGACAGAAAATACCAAGTAGTAGCAAGAATGTGAAATATTTGTCATTCTCATACATTGATGGAAGAAGTGAACATTTGGTATAGATAATTTGGAATATTGTTTGCTAGTATCTACTACAGCTGAACATAAGAATTTATGTAAAAGCAGACTTATTTTTAAATATATAGCTCAGATAAATGAATGCATGTGCTTCATTATGTACTATTTTTATAAGGCAAAACTGGATACAACCCAAATGCCCAATAACAATGGAGTGGATAAATAAAACATAATATTTCAAAAATGGAATATGCACATGTAAAATATATTTAAATACATATGAATATATACTTTGCAATAAGAAAGAATTATTAATGTAATGAACAACATAAATTGATCTCACAGAATAATGTTGATCAAAAGAAGCCATGAAAGTAGATTTCACAGTAGATGACTTCATTTATATAAAACTCAGAAATCAGCAAAACTAATCTGTTATGTTAGAAATCATATTTACCTTGAGGAAGATAATCAATGAAAAAGGACATCTGACTTGCTGGGAAGGTTCTATTTTAATTTAATTTTATTATTATTATTATTATTTTGATGGCTGGCAGTTACAGGAATCTGAACCCTTGACCCTGGTGTTATCAGCTCCATGCTCTAACCAAGTGAGCTAACCAGCAGGCCCCAGGTTCTGTTTTTAATCTAGGTGTTACTGATGTAAGTGTTTTCATCTTATGAATATTTACTGTGATTTTCATCTATGATTTACATACATTTTAGCATGAATGTTTTTTATTCAATAAAGTGTTCATTTTGGGGGAAAATGAATCAATATAATAAGGTGTGATTTTATGTCTACACTCCCTCATCTCTAAAATTCAGTGAGATGACAGTAAAAACTCCATAAAATCTTAGAACAATTAGAAATAATGGCTTCAATGGATCAGAAATACTAAGGAGTCCTAGAAAAAGAGAAGTCAAACAGGATCAGATATATGGAGAAAATAAATTAAAATATATCATAGCACTGAATGAATGAATAAAGGGTTCTTAAGTTCCAGATTCAACACCTTAACTCATCTAGGTGAATAATTTGACATATTAAAATGTAGCAGCTGGGCCGGCCCGGTGGCACACTGCTACAGTGCGCCGCTTA
>NW_007728305.1:13562-14188 GCF_000696425.1 Galeopterus variegatus | reverse complement strand
CCGGCCGCTCACTGGCTGAGCGCGGTGCGGGCGCAACACTGAGGGTTGCGATCCCGTTGCCGTTCATGAAAAAAAAGACAAAAAGGAAAAAAAAAATGTAGCAGCTGAGCCGATTTTCCTTCCCTCTCTACTCCACCACCAATTGTGTTAAGCAGTGGTTTTTGTCACCAAGCCAAAGGAGTATGGGTGCTGAAGGTGAGGATGAAGATTTCTACAGGCCCTGAAAAGATGCTAGAAATTTTGACATCTAGATGAAAAACCACCAATAAAATATTCACACTTTCCTGTAAACTCACCAGAAGTAGAAAGGCAGAAAGGCTTCTGTAAGTAATAAAGAAAACATGGAAGTAAACAGAATTCACCAAGAAGAAAAAAAATAGAAAATGGGGAATAATCAAACATTTGAGGAGCACCACAATCATCAAATTGGGTGTAAATATTATTAATAAAGAATTAGTACTTCTGAAGGAAATTGAACCAAGAAACCAAGCGGAAGACATTAGAAATTGTATAATTAATATCAGAAATAATCAACTAGATGACTTGAAAATTAGAAGTAAAAACTAGATTTTAACACACCAACTGCAGTGATGACAATAAAAACAATTCAGGGGCTGGCCCGGTGG
>NW_007728305.1:11477-13026 GCF_000696425.1 Galeopterus variegatus | reverse complement strand
AAGAGCACAAACTAGTCAACCAAATAACAGAACCAGACCAAGAGTGAAGCTTGATATATTCTCTGAATGAAGACTTTCTTCATTTCTTCTGATGAAGACTTTAAAAAGTCTAAACATTATGGTATATGGGAACAATATTCAGAGGTAAAGCTGAGAGGGTGAATCCTCTAGCATCAGATAGGATTCCTAAAAGGAGGGACCATTAAAATGGGGCAAGGAATAATCAAATAACTGATAAGACACTTCTGATAGGTAAAGAAGCACATGAATATTCATACTGAAATCCCACAAAATGACTATGGAATTGAATTAAAAGAAAACCCAATCCTAAACATCTAGATATACACATTATGACACAATTTCATTATGCCAACAATAAATGCACCCAAAAATTATCGAGAAAGAAAAAAGTAACCTCAGGTAATGTACAAAGAAATGACAAGTAAAATAACAATACAAATAGTGGAAAATAGTGGGGACACATTTGCTAAGTTGTGAGGGAAATGCTTTCAAATATAGACTCCTATACTACACAATGCTAACATTCAAATGGAAGAGGAAAATAACGTATTCACACACACAAGACTCGGTAAGTTTATGACCATAGACCTAATTCTAAAAATTACCTGAGGTACATTTTCAAAAAATAAACTGTGATTCCAGAAAGAAAGGAAAGATGAAGCCCTGGGATATGTTTGTGAGCAAGAAAATCAATAACACATATTTAAGTTTAGATGCTTATTCATGTAAAATTTGTATTTAAGAAAACATGGGGATTGATACAAAGCTCCATATAAAGAGTTTTAATTTTTTCAATGATTAAATTAATAGAAATCTTATTATCAAATGAGCAAAGGACAAATGAAATAAATAGACAATTTACAGAAGGAAATGTGTATAAAATAAAACATAAATAATCACCAATGTGCATAAAGGATCACTGTACTAATCACCAGGAAAATGCTAATAAAAATAATGGTTTACTGTGTCACCTTCCAGTTGGGACAATTATTTATTACTGATAATATTTAGCCATAGAGAGCTTGTGGAGAAACTGGCATTCTTACACATGATTCTTAAAAATAAAATTTGTGAGTTTTTATTGATAGAAAACACATCATCTACCCAAATCAAAATTTCACATATCCTTTAATCCAAAATCCCATTTCTATTACTCTGTTCTTAAGAAATGCTTGCATAAGGGAGTAACAATATACATCCAAGATTATGAATTTCAGCATTGCTTTAAGTGGCAAACATCACAACTTGGATACTGATCAGTAGAGAAATATTTAAATGTAATAATGTATTCAGACTACTAAATATTATGTAATCATTAGGAGGACTAGTGTAGGCGTAGATGTATATATTAGTCTCTAGGACTTACAGAAACTTTAGCTGAAAAAGACAAGTTCCAGACAAAAATGTAGGCACTGATCCAGTTTGTTGAAAACATTTAGAAAGGGAATTGTGAGTATGTGCGTGTGTGTGTTTATTCATTCACAGAAAATGTGTAGAGAAATTCTCAAGAAATTCTATTAGTAGAAAT
>NW_007728305.1:5429-11170 GCF_000696425.1 Galeopterus variegatus | reverse complement strand
ATACATCCAAGATTATGAATTTCAGCATTGCTTTAAGTGGCAAACATCACAACTTGGATACTGATCAGTAGAGAAATATTTAAATGTAATAATGTATTCAGACTACTAAATATTATGTAATCATTAGGAGGACTAGTGTAGGCGTAGATGTATATATTAGTCTCTAGGACTTACAGAAACTTTAGCTGAAAAAGACAAGTTCCAGACAAAAATGTAGGCACTGATCCAGTTTGTTGAAAACATTTAGAAAGGGAATTGTGAGTATGTGCGTGTGTGTGTTTATTCATTCACAGAAAATGTGTAGAGAAATTCTCAAGAAATTCTATTAGTAGAAATCAATCTTAGGAAAGAGTGCAATTATGGAGGGCATAGGGAGGGTTTTATAAATCCATGTAGTTCGGCTCTTGCAACAAGAATGTAGTCCAAAATGGAGCCCAGAAAAATGCAGGCAAAAAACTTAACTTATGCCTGGCCTGTTTAACATGTTGCTGTCTCCCGCCCCCCCGCCCCCCGCCAATTTTGTTTTTGCTTTGTCTCCTCACCCCTATTTAATGGCAGATCAAGTCAGTTCTTCAAATTCTCAAGTTTTTCTCTGTTTACTGTTTTCTTTTAGTCTTTCAAGTCAGAGCTCAAGCATTCTCTCTTCAGGGAGTTCTTCCTTGTCTATCCCTTCTTAATCCCCTTTATCCATCGATCACATTATTATTACATTTTTTGTTTTACAAGGCACCAAGATCTACCTACAATTATACTTTATTTTAATTTATTTAACTATTTACTGCAGTTGCCTCAAACACACTTCAGAATAAAAGATCCATGTGAGCAGATCGATGTTTTATTTTCATTGCTATAGCTCCAGTGGCAGTACTTGGTCAATATTAAGCACAAAAGAGGTATTTGTTGAATGAATAAATGAATAAGTGAATGTAGATTTCAATTTCCTCATCTATAAGGTATAGCCATTTCTGAAATTAGATTGGGGTAATATCAAGAAACTAAACAGGAAGTACGACTATTTATCACCACTAATACTGACTCAGTGATAATATGGTTTTGAAAGGCACAGAAGATCATAATATGTTATTGACTCTGGCCACTAAAACCAATATTACAGCAGAATTCTGTAATGTTTTCATTCAATTTGTTCTTGTTGTTTGCTTTAAATCATATCATAGAGGAAAAATAATGTTATGTTCTTCCCATATGAAAATAATAAAGCTCTCAGATCCCAGTTAGTTTGAGGAAAGTACTTCTTTTCATATGCAAAAAAAAATAAGTGAAAGTTGGAAATACTTCAGCTCAATTAGGTCTATAGCCCCTGGGATGTGACACTCTCCCACATCTGTCCAGATATATATTCCTGAGGACACAGTAATGCATTTGTTTAATGGTAGCAAGATACAATTATGCTAACTAGATGAAATAGTAATTCTAGTATTTTTGACTAATTTACTTCAGTAGATATATTGAAATGTCCTGAAGCCAGATGTTCAAGCTGCCAAATTGAACAGTGAAACTGACTAATCTTTGACTTATAAGCTTAGGAAAACAAACTGTCTTTGCTTTTGTATGTTTAGAAAAACAAGGTACATATTCCCAGCTCCCCTAATGCTGATATATTCAAGGTTTTATTAAGCCTGTGATAAATAGTTTAAGAAAATCATGTAGAAATATACAGAAATATACTGAGGGTCATGACTTAAAAAAAAAAAAAAAACATTTTCTTTTAATGATTGTATCTTAGCAAATAGAAGCATGAGGGTCTAAATCAGGAAAGGTTGTATAAAAAGCATTGAGAAAAAGCAGCTTTCTAATGTCATATGTGGAACACCCCCTGTAATGGAAGACATAAATACTCACAGGTTTTATGTCATTGTTTTGATGCCAACAATATTGCTGTGGACTGATTGAATTGCATGCATCCCCCAAATTTCATATATTAGAAGCTTAATCCCCCATGTAACTGTTGAGGGTGGGAAATTCTATTAAGGTAATTGAAAGGAGGGGCCTTGAAGAGGTGATTAGGTTGTAGGACCATGTGTGGTGAACTGATTAAAAATGGTGGTTATGGGCATGGTTTGAGGGCTCTAAGAAGAGAGTGAATGAGGAAGTGAGTCTCTCTCTGCTCTCTCTGCTTCCACCATCTTGCAGTGGGAGACCTCTGAGTCACTGTTGCCACCACCTGATGGACTTTGGACTTCCCAGCATCAGAAACTGTAAGCAATAAATTTTAGTTTTCTTTATAAATCATCCAGCTCTGTGTATTTTGTTATAAGTAACAGAAATGGGCTAATACAAATATCTATGAATTCCATTGTGTTTTATATTGAAAAATCAAGTAATTCTTAGCTGACTAAGGTAAAATTATCTAAAATACATGTAAATTAACTTAATGATTTGTCCAATAGCAAAACAACATGTACGATCATATTATTATCAAAATAAATGTCATCTCTACCTATTTTTTTTACATATTTCACCATAAGAGACTGATAAAGAAGTAAATAGCACATCATTCCACCCTCTCCCACCCCAATAAAACTCCAGAATAAAGAGGGATATTTTGGAGAAGCACTTCAAATAAAAACTTTAAGAATGGCTGTTATAGAGAAGTAAATAGCACATCATTCCACCCTCTCCCACCCCAATAAAACTCTAGAATAAAGAGGGATATTTTGGAGAAGCACTTCAAATAAAAACTTTAAGAATGGCTGTTATAATCACTGTATATAAAGTTTCTGATCTGAGTAATGTCAGCCTGATAGCACAATGAGGATTTTCTACAATCATCTCCCAATGGTTCATCGATTTGGCAACCACCAGTGGATAAAAGAACCTTTATGTCAGTCCTGAGGTCCAGTGGAGAAGTTCCAGCACACCATTAGAGTGAAAATTATGAGAGTAAATGCATTGATGAGGCCCATCAGTAAAGACTGGATAATTGATTGCTTCTTCAAATACAAAGACAGTTTCTTAATTCATTTCATGTTGCTATAGCAGGGATACCACAGACTAAGTAATTTATAATGAACAGACATTTATTTGGCTTACAGTTCTGGAGGCTAAGAAATCCAAAAGCCTGGCACTGGCATCTTGCACAGGCCTTTGTTCTGCATCATTCTATGGCAGAAGGCAAAAAAAGCATGATGAGTCAAGAACATGCAAGACAGCACCCAGTCCTAAAGACCTTTTTTTAAAGGTATAAAACTCACCCACATTCATGGAGTCCTCATAGCCTGATCACCCATTAAACAGCCTACCTCTTAACACAGTTACAATGACAATTTTATTTTAACATGAGTTTTGGATGGTAAAAACATTAAAACCAAAGCAGACAGTAATACAAGACTTCAAAGAACATGAAAAACAAAGCAAACATGAAAATATCAAAGGAACACAATCATTTTCAGTAACTTACTGCAAAAAATTGGAGATTTACAAATTGCCAGACAAATATTTCAAAATAGTTGTTTAAGAAAGTTCAGCAAGTTACATGAAAACACAGACAACTCAACAAAATCTGAAAAATAATACAACTAAACACAATCAAGATGTTCAATGTAGAGAGAGAAATTGTAAAAGAGAACCAAACAGAAATTCCAAATCTGAAGACATAAGAAATAAAATGAAAAATGTAATAAAGAACTTCAAAAGCAGATTTGATCAAGTAGAAGAAGTAATCTGTAAACTTGAAGACAGAACACTTGAAATTATCTAGTCAGAGGAGGAATAAGAAGAAAAAAGTAAAAAAAAAAAAAACCTTACCAATTGGTATAACACCATCAAGAGAAATATTATACAGACTTTGGAAGTCTTCAAAAAAGAAAAGAGAGAGAAAGGGTCAGAACACTTATTTAAAGAAGTACTATTTGAAAACTTTCCAAATTTGGGGAGAGATATGGCCATCCAGGTACAGTATGTTCAAAGGTCCCCATAGAGTTTCAACCAAAAGATGAGTTTATTGGGACATTTTATAATCAAATTGCTAAAATGGAAGACAAAGAGGATTTTGAAAGCAAGAAGAGACTTGTCACACGCAAGGGAACTCTTACTAGACAGTCCCCAGATTTCTCAACAAAAACCTTGCAGATCATGAGTGAAACAATATATTCAGAGTGCTGAAAGAAAAAAAGTGGCAACTGAAAGTACTTTACCCAGCAAGCTGTCCTTTAGAAATAAAAGAGAAATAAAGACTTTCACAGACAAAAGAAAGCTGAAAAAATTGATCAGAGTAGCCCTGACCTTCAAGCAATTGTGAAGAGTTCTTCAAGATGGAAATGATAGGATGCTAATTAGTAATACAAAAACATACGAAAGTCTGAAACTCACTCATAAAGGTAAGTATGTAGTCAAATTCATAATACTCTAATACTATAATGGTGATGTTTAAGTCACTTCTAACTCTATGTATAAGGTTAAAAGACAAAAATATTTAAAATATCTGTAACTATAATTGATTTGTTAATGAATGCACAATAGGAAAAAAGTAACCCAAGACATCAAAAACTAAAATGTTGAGGGGGAAATGTAAAAGTGTAAGTTTTTATATGTGGTTAAGATTATCTAGCTATCAGCTTAAAATAGACTGTAAGATGTTTTACGTCAGTCCCTGGTAACCACAAAGGAAAAACGTATATTAGAAACACAAAAGGTAAAATGTAAGGCATCAAAACATATCACTAGAGGAAATAACTTAGCCAAAAAGGAAGACAGAAAGAAGAAAAGAAACAAAAGAGCTGTAATACAGGCATAAAACAATTAACATAGCAATAGTAAGTTCTTGCATATCATTAATTACTTTTAATACAAATAGACTAAATTAGTTTTACTTACATCAGACAAAATCGACTTTAAGTAAAAAATTGTAATAANTAGACTAAATTAGTTTTACTTACATCAGACAAAATCGACTTTAAGTAAAAAATTGTAATAAGAAAATAAAAGGCCATTATATATTGATAAAAAGTTCAATACAGTTGTAAATATATATGCACCCAACATTGGAGCAACTATATACCTAAAGATACATTAATGGTTATGAAGAAAGAAATAAGCAGCAATGTGATTACAGTAGGGGATTCCAACACTCCACTTTCAACAATGGATGCACATCTAGACAGAATATCAGAAAGGACAAAGTTGGCTTGAACAACTCTTTAGATGAAATAAACCTGTTATTTATATCATCCAATTGCAGCAGAATATGCATTCTTGTTAAGGATACACCAATCATTCTCCTGGACTGATCATACATTAGGACACAAAACAATTGTTTACAAATTTAAGAAGATTAAAATTATATCCCTTATCTTTTCCAACCAAAATGGTACAAAATTAGAAACCAATAATGGGAGGAAAACATAAATTCATAAATATGTGGAACACACTCCTAAAAACAAATGAGTCAAATGGAGTCAAAAGGGAAATCAAACATTTTTTTGAGACAAATGACAACAGAAACACAACATACCAAAAGTTAAGGGAAATGGCAAAAGTAGTTCTAAGAGGGAAGCATATAGTGGTAAATGCCTACCTTAAGAAAAAAAGAGAAAAGATTGAAAATAAACAAGTTAAATTTACACTTCAAAAAGCTAGGAAAAAAGGAACAAATAATAGCAGAAAAAGGAAATATCACAGATTATAGCAGAAATAAGTGAAATAGAGACAAGGAAAACTATAGAAAAGATCAAAATAGGAAGAGTTGATTTTTTTAAAGATAAAAAATGGCAAATTCTTAGAAG
>NW_007728305.1:1799-3816 GCF_000696425.1 Galeopterus variegatus | reverse complement strand
TATTTTCATTCTCTTCATTGTTTCCTTTGCTGTGTAGAAGATTTTTATTTTGATTTAATCTCCTGTGTTTATTTTTTCTTTAATTTCTTGTGCTTTGGAGTCTTATTCATAAAGTCTGCCCAGTACTACATCCTGAAGTGTTTCCTCTCTGATTTTTTTCTAGGAATTTTATAGTTTTAGGTTTTATACTTAAGTCTTTAATCCATTTTGAGTTGATTCTGGTATATGTCAAGAGGTATGGGTCTAGTTTTGGTATTTGTCAACAGGTATGGGTCTTCTACACATGGATATCCACTTTTCCCAGCAACATTTACTGAAGAGGCTGTCTTCCCCAATGTATGTTCTTGGGATCTCTGACAAAGATCAGTTGGCCATAAGTATGTGGCTTGATTTCTAGGTCTTCTATTCTGTTCCATTGGTCCATGTATCTGTGTTTATGCCAGTACTATGCTGTTTTGTTTACTAAAACTTTGTAGTATAATTTGAAGTCAGGTAGTGTAATGCCTCCAGTTTTATTTATTTATTTATTTTACTCAGGACAACAAATAATTCAATCAAAAATGGGCAAAGAAGCTAAATAGATATTTTTCAAAGGAAAACATACAAATGGCCAACAGGCACATGAAAAAATGCTAATCATCATCAATCATCAGGAAAATGCAAATCAAAACCACACTGAGATATCATTTCGTTGAGTCTACTAACATTTATAAAGCTACCGTATTTCACTGGGCCTAACTTTTTAGAATTACACATGGAAATGTTAAGCTTGAGAAAGACAGGAAACTTGCCCCAGGCTAAAGTCTCTGTTGTAGATAAATAATTGTGACACAGCAAATTTGCTGGCTCTAAGGACAGATGTCCTTGGTGCAGCTAAACCTAATGATTGTTGCCATGACAATTATCTTACTGTTCTTTTTGTAGCCACCTATGTTCCTTTTCTGTAACTTTGTGTCCTGGAGAATAAATACTGAGAGAGAACCCTAGTTTGGTGTTATTGTTCCAAGGAATGGTGCTGTCTTGAGGGTTCCTGGAAAATTAACCCCTTCAGGGCCTCTTACTGTTCAGAAGAAATGGGCTTTGAGTAATCCTTTGCATCTCTGTCACCCTGGGAGAGGTGACATCATTTCATCTCATCTCAACTGGCTATTAAGTTTTTCTGACTCTTATTGTTTACGACTGTTCCTACACCTCTTTCGGGAACCCTCCCACACTGTTGGTGGGACTGTAAAGTAGTACAGCCATTACAGAAAACGGTAGGGAGGTTTCTCAAACAACTACAGATAGATCTTCCAAATGATCCAGTAATCCCACTTCTGGGTATATACCCAAAGGAATGGAAATCATCATGTTCATCACAGCTCCATTTACAATAGCCAAAACATGGAACCAATCTAAATGTTCATCAACAGATGACAGGATGAGGAAAATATGGTACATATACACAATGGAATACTACTCAGCTATAAAAAATAATTATGTTCTGCCATTCACAGCAACATGGTGAGCTTGGAGAAAATTATGTTAGGTGAAATAATCTCAGTAGAGAAAGAGAAATACTGCATGTCCTCAATCATATGAGGGAGTTAAGAAACAATAACAGACAGACAGAATGTAATAAAAATAGAATTTTCAGAAAGAGAGAACAGACCTATAATTACTGGAGGTGGAAAATGGGTTGTGGTAGGGGAAATATGGAGTGATTAGGTAAGGGACACAAAACACAATTACGATTTGTGATGATGAACATGCTAATAATATTGATTCGGTCATCACATACTGTATATTAATAATGATAGTCAGCACTGCACCCCATAAATAAGTATAAATAAAAATAAAGGTACAATTAGAGGATATTTATTACCATCATTTGTATCAACTGAAAAAGATTAAAAATAAACTATCAGAATAATCTATTGAGAAAAGAATGCTTAATAAATTATGGATTAGGCACACACACAAAAAGAAAATAGTTGAGGACCAGATGGCTTCATAGGTGAATACCACCAAATATTTA
>NW_007728305.1:0-281 GCF_000696425.1 Galeopterus variegatus | reverse complement strand
GTACATTTAAGATACACAGTGTGATATTTTGATATACAGAATGAGGTAGAATTCTGTCCAAACATCAGCTCTACTGATGACTTATTGGGTTCCTATAGGTACATTATTAACTTTCTTTAATAAAATGTGAAATGCTATGTCTTTAAATGTATGGTAGAAATCATCAGTGAAGCTGTCTGGTCCTGGAGTTTTCTTTGTTGAAGACTTTTTATTACTGCTTCAGCCTCATTACTCATTATTGGTTTGTTTAAGTTTTCTAGTTCTTTATGATCCAACTTTGG
>NW_007728304.1:315710-316435 GCF_000696425.1 Galeopterus variegatus | reverse complement strand
AAATTCCACATGTTCTCACTCATTGGTGGGAGCTAAAAAAAAAAAAAAGAAAAAGAAAAAAAAGAAATACAAACAAACTAATTCACCCACATACACACACCCACACACACACAAAAAACCGGGGGGGTGGGGGGTGGGGAAGAAGATATAACAACTATACTTCCATGAAGTTGTTACAACAAGCAAACGGAAAGAACATTCTTGGGGGGGGAGGGGAGAGAGGGAGGAGGGAGGGAGGTGTCGGTGATGGGCCATAATAATCATATACAGTGTATATTGACAAAATAAAAATAAATAAATAAATAAATAAATAAAAGAAAAAAAAGAAATGGCCCAAACATCTTATGAGTATTATTACTAATAATTATTAATATAGCCATTAATAATTATTACAAGTTATTAATAATATAAATAAATATTATTAATATAATTATTAATAATAAGTATTACTTAATTTAATGTAATACGACTTCAAGATTTTAAGTTACTGAAAAGATTCTTTTGAAACTGGTAAGTTTATGTATAAACATTTATACTAATCACATTTATCTAATTACTTATTTTAAACAGGTATATTTGAACTGCCTTTTGGAAAACAAAGTTAGCCATTGAATTATTTGTAATCTTTTTAAAGTGGCCTGGTTGTTGTGGTAAAAACAGACTCCTCTTGGGCCGGCCCGGTGGCGCACTGGATGGTGCGCCGCTTGGGAAGCGCGGCGGCGCTC
>NW_007728304.1:300228-315042 GCF_000696425.1 Galeopterus variegatus | reverse complement strand
AAAAAAAAAAAAAAAAAAAAAAAAAAAAAAAAAAAACAAAACAGACTCCTCTTGCTTGGGGCAGTTTGCCTTCTTTTTAAAAGATGTAGTTTGACTAGTTAGCTGCCAAAGCTTTATGCTCATGAGTTTAGAGTTCTTCCTTTTTTTCTTTTTTTGAGTTTGAGAGAACTGATTAGCTAAATTAGCAAGATCATGAGTCAGGGCAGTTGCCCAATTAATTTGACTTCTTTTAACCAAGGAGACTAACTAGATCCTCCTCAAGTTCTTTAAGGAAAGTGAAATATAAAAGAGTGTCGTTTTGATGACTTACGAAGCTTTTATCTGTTATACCAGAATATTGTTTTAATTTTTTTTTTCTTTTTCTTTTAAGAAAACAAGGCCATATCTACCAGTCTCCTCTAACTGAAGGCCTTTGAGGTATTGGGTGTAGATACCCTTACCTGTGTTTCTCCCCTTAGCCCTTCTGGATCCCAAGTACTCATGTGGTATCCAGGGTGGCCATGAATAGCAGTGCCCATTTGGGTCTAAGGTTTATATACCTGGGATGGATCTCAGGACAGAGGGCAGAACTACAAAGATAATGTGTGGAGGATACAACTTATTCCAGCATGGCCCAGCAGCCAGTTCTTACAGCTTTAAGTCAGTATAAAAAATATAATAGAAGCAGCAGTTTTATCATTTTAAAAATATCTAGCAGAGACAGCATCTAACTTAAATTTGAAAACATTTATATTTTATTTTACCAACAATTTAAAAGCTAGCTTTTTTAAAAAAAAAATCAAAAATTATTAAGGTCATGTGAACTTGAAAAGCATTTAGTCTTATCTACTTGATTTATAAGCATGTATTATTTATAAGCCAATTTGGTACCATGTAGACAACATACAAACACAAGTGTAGACATATAAATGTAGACACAATGTGCCATACACACACACACACACACACACACACACACACACACACACACACACACGTATACATGAAAACACAAATAGAAACAAATAAAGATCCCATAGCTTTCATTAAGATTTCTTATTTGTGGGCCGAGCCTGTGGCGCACTCGGGAGAGTGCGGCGCTGGGAGCGCAGCAGTGCTCCCGCCCCGGGTTTGGATCCTATATAGGGATGGCTGGTGTGCTCACTGGCTGAGCGCGGTGCGGCCGGTCTCAAAAAGGACAAAAAAAAAGATTTCTTATTTGTTAGTTCCCATGGGAAGAAGCAAAATCCAACAGAGAGAAATAGAGAGGCCTTAAATAAATATATATATATATCTTGGACATTAGCTTTTAATTAAGCCAAATTTGATTACAGATCTCTAAAAAAAATTTCTTTAATCTGTATTTTTTAGCCAGAACAAACAGTAGGTAGTTTTGGCTTTTAAATTTTAAGGTAGCTACCGAGTGACTCAAACACAACCACAGAGGTGTAAAGAAGCCCTCTCGGTATCCAGTGCCACTCCCCAAAACAAGGCCCTGAGAGCTGGCAAGTCACTATGCTAGCTGAAAATGGTCCTATTCATTTAGCTCAGGAGAGAAATTAAGCAACAAAAATTTTGTTAAAATTTATTTATTAAAATTTATTAAAAACATAAACCAAATTTTAAATCAAAGGTATTTCTGAACAAATGACTCAAAAATCTGAAGTAAATAAGCATTTTGTATCCTGTCACAATCTAGACTTTTATTAATGATAAAGAGGAAAGTTTAGAAGTTTCATTGCCTATAAATGGGTGTAACCCACGTTTTTGTTTAGAAGATAAACAGGAAATCAAAAGCTGTCTATGGGGATAGAAGGATCACAAATGTGCACCCTAAAAGGTTAAGAGTCATAATTTTAAAACAACAATTTAAAATAATTTTGGCAAACATTTTTTCCTAAGTTACAAAAATTTTATGGTGGGTCTAAAAAAAAAATTTTTAACTGTTTCAAATCCAGTCTCCGTTAAAAAAGTTGTTTTGTTGATGTTTTTCCTATAGGTACTTATAGCTGTTTAAGATGAGAGCTCTATAGAGTATACATAGATATGTTTTTAACATAATCAATTTATTTCAAAGGTTCCATGTTTGGCCATTGCAATTTTGAGGTCACCTCCAGTTATGTGGGTCCATTTTCTAAGTATTTGTGAAATGAAACACCATAAGAAACAGCTGTTATTTCAAAGCCTGCTATGTAATTTTTCCTCTGCCGAGAAACAACACTGAAATACACCAGTGCTATATTGGTCAATACTGTCACCTGGTACACTCACCTAGCAGCAGAAATTGGAATGATAGAATTTCCCTTTTCTCCAATTTCCTATCCAAAAATGGAGACAGCTGCCAAACTGTAACCTAGAATTTCCCACTGCAGGGGGAGCGGAAATTAGCAGCTCCTTTATCTGAAACTCCCATGGACAGAGCTAGAACTCTTTGCTCTCAAAGGGAAGAGAGAGTTGGGGAAAAAAAAAAACCAGCTCAATAGATCCTCTGATCTCACCAAAAAAAGAGGGAGATGTGGGATCCGGGAGAAACTCACCCCTTCCACATCATCAGAGCCCCTGGAGTTGGAGGGTACAATGGGTCCCTTTTTTTGCCGGTACTGAAAGCTTGAACTCAAGAGGAAACGCTAGGCAGTCAGGGGAGTTGCTCTGGAGTCCTTTCCATGGTCATCAAATGTTGATCTAAAAAGAAAGAGGCTGAATACATATAGCAAGGATTTATTGAGCCAATATGATGATTGCAAAGCAGGGAGACACATAAGTTGCCCTGAGAAATGTGTTCCAAAGAGGGCCAGCAGAGCTTAACATTTTTTAATCACAAAAAGATGGAAGGGTCAAGGAGAGAGAAAGACAGCCTTGCCTAATTTCTTCATCAGGCTTTCTATTGGTTGTACATGACAAATAGATTTGGGATTGTTACTAGGTTACATCCTTCATACAGGGATCTAGGATAAGGGCAAGAAGCATTCTGGGTTATTTTATGACTTTCTGGTGCCATCTTATCTACTTCTAAGTAAGCCTTAATGTTTGGAAGTCTCTTTGGATCTGAGTCTCAGGAGTGTGTCCTTCACACAAGTGTTCCTGTCCCTCCAGGGACAGGCTACCCTATTTTTTTCTTTTCCTTTGCCACCTCCCTTCCTGAAAAGGGAAGCCCAGCTGTGGTTGATAAACATGAAGGTCCTTAGGCTATGGTTTTGAAGTGCTTCTGCTTTGAGAGGAAGGCTTTTATTTTGTAGGCCTCCATTCCCTTCCCCCACTGTAGGAGGACTTCACCAGGGCCCTGGGTTTTTGAAGTCTCCCTTCCTGTGCCTGAAGATTAAGCCTTTTGTTCTGTGTGGGGAAAAAGGGGGAGAGGATTTTGATGTGGTTGCTGTTTTCCTTCCTCAGCTAATCTTCCATTCTTCCCTGGGAGAACCTGGTGGGGTTCCAGGAGGAAAGGCCAGCAAGAGGGTGGGAACTCCCCATGACTGTGACCACCCCAGAAACTTCACACTATCACACTTGCCCACACTTGACTTCCAGCAGTTCATCAGCATTTCTAATTAATCTTCCTATGGCTTCTGCCCCAGGTAACCAAGAATTCTGGTCCTGCGTCTCCCTGAAAGTGCCTGTCTATCTCCACATTTTGTGATGGTGGGCTTACCAAAAGTCATTAATTTACAGTCTGTTCAGCTTTTTTTCTTGTTAGGGTCAGAAGGACCATCTTTCCAGCTCTCAACATCTCTGGACTGAAACCAAATAATAGAGTTTTAAAGTATTGTCTCTGGTATTGGTATTATAATTTATGTAAGTTGTTCAGTGAAAATAGCCATGAAACATTTGTTTTTCTTGGCTGGCAAATCTGGCTTGGTTCAAGGGAAAAAAAATTTAGTTTGTATTAGGAGAGATCAAAATTTATTAATGTTTTGTGTAATATGAAAACTTTTATAATTTAGAATGATGTAGGTATCTGAAAAAATAGGCTTTTTATTCTATTATCTGTCTTCTCACATGAGAGTTTAGTCAGAGAAGTAGAGCCACTATGAATATTATGGAATAAAGGATTTATTAAGAGAATAAGGTGTAAGATGTTCCACAGTAGTGATGAAAGCTATGAAAGCTCCCGGAAGGGGGAGTTGGAGGATCAGAAGAGTTCTTCACTGTCCTTTCTACTCATCTGTTGGCACAGGTGGGCCAGCCAGTAGGAACTTGCAAGAAAATCTGGAGAGTGGGAAGGTGAGGTGTTGGTGAGTCTGTGTCTGCTGCTGGGCCTGGGCAGGGAGAGTTGGACATAGAGCAGGAGTGAGGAAGGACAAGCTGAAACTTGCCACCACTTTGAGAGAGTAATAGCTGCTGCCTCACTTCCATTTCCAAAATTCACATAGATTTCTCTTTTGACCTACTCTAACTCATAATCATTCAGAAAGAGGGATTCCAAGAAATGTAAGTTTGGTGTAGTCAGATGTTCATGGAACAAAATATCTCAGCATGCACATTCTGGCCCTGGCTTGGTCTTTGCTTTTCTTGCTTTTTTTCTTGGCAAATTACTTATTTCTTGGCTTCGTTCTGGCCACAGTTCATGGCACTACCTAAGCTGGGACTGCATCTCTCCCTTTTGGAAGGGGTGGGGGAACTTCAGACTTGGTCCTGTGGAATTAGAATGGATTTGAGTGATATTGAAAAGATATTAATTCTGCTGTCTTTGAAATGTTATACCAATTATTCTATTTGACTGAAATTTTCCTGTATTTCTGTCAATATAAAAAAATCATGACTGATATTACCCATGTGCAGAGGTTTCCTTTAACTGAGTTAGAATTTATCTGCTAACTTTTAAGCAATGAGACATTTTTATTAATATTCTAGCTATCTGGCTTATCAGGGATCAGAAACACTATCCAAAACTGACTAGTGGGTATTCACTTTTAACCTAATCTTCTTAACAGTGTGTTAAAGAATTATTATTTATGGCACTTGCCAAAGAACAGTAAGGGAGACTTTATTCAGGACCATCCTAATGGTATAGGGACCACCGCAATGGTGTTTTGAAGTAGGAGGAGAGAGATCGGGTTCAACTCCAAATATAACAAGGAAAAATGGGAATTTATAGCCAAGGATGGGTGGGGGGGAAGTGTGTGTGGTTTGGTGGATGGAAAATTACTAAGAGGAAACATCAAGGGTAAGGGGGAATTCTGAATAAACCGACCTAACCGGATTCTTGCTGAAGGCAAGACGGGGTGATCAGACATCAGTCACCTGGGGCATGGTAGAGGATGAGGGAACCTGATCATGTGTTTGGGGTGATCAGATATCAAGGGTGGGAGATTCTGATTAAACTGACTTAGTAGGACTGATTCTTTGTAAAATTGTGCAGTGCAGAGATAAACATGAAGCCCAAAAGTCAAGGCCTAATTAGAAAGAGGATTCAGAGGATCCTGACTAGAGTTTGGTCAAGGAGAGAATCTTTGTCTAATGTTAAGTATGAAAACTTTCTCCAAGTCATTTGAAGGTTGTATTTGGCCACACTCATTTAAAAAAAATATTTTCTGAAAAGTTGCAAAGTGACCAAGGCCATGTAGTGAAATGGATATAATTTCTAAAAACAACATTAAAATTATTTTTAAAATCTGTGAAAGATCACCACTGAAAATTTAGAAATAAAGCAAAATATTAAAAGAAGAAAATTTTAAACAATCGATAATCCTACCCAAGTCTAATCACTAAGCATTTTGGTATATTTTCTTTTGATCTTTGTCTCGTGTGTTTGCTGTTTTTGACCTTTCTTTTTCACTTAGCATCATATTTTGAACATTTTGTTGTACACCTTTAAATATTCAGATGTTTTCCAATAACTGTACAGTATTTTCATATGGATGTATTATAAATTAAATCTGTGTTATGTATTTTTGATATTATAAAAAATTATAGAAACATATTTTTTGTATTTTTTAAGAGACACTTGAGTAATCAAAAATTTATTATGCTTATGGTAGAAAATTTGAAAAATACAGAAAGTCACCAAAGGTGAACCCAAATCACTGTTTGCAATTTGACATATATATATAGCCATTCTTCTCTGGGTATAAGTATATATTTTTAAGGCAGATTATAATCTAACAAATATTTCACTAGATTTTGGCTTATTTCTTGAAGATAAATTTCTCAAGTAGAATTATTTGTTTAAAGTAAGAACATTTTAAAGACTCCTCATATGTATTGACAAGTTGCTTTCTGTTTTACACTTTCCCGTGGTAAACACTCTTAATTTTAAAAGTTATTCATTTTCAGTTATGTGGTCACTATAGTTACATTCATTAACATAAATTATAGTTCCTTGTATCCTTGATTATATCTGTATTTAGATTTGCTCTCCTTTAGCTGGTCAGTAAACTTGGCTCATGTATCTTGTCAACATTATAGAAAGAGAAATTAAGCATTTGGAAGTCTGGTTTCTTTTGTGATTTTTTTGTATAGTTTTCTTTCACCACAGATTTTTCTTAAAATACAGTTTTCTAAGTCATGTAGTTTAGTACCTTTTAAACCCAATCTATCACTTCTTAAAAAAATTTCTTAAAATATTGTTTTGAATAGATAATATATACGTATGGTACAACATTCATAGAGTTCAAAGGGGCTGTCCTACCCTTGTCCTTCAGATGCCCAGTTTCCCTTTCTAGAAGCAAGCATTTTAGCATTTTCTTGTGTATCTACCTAGAGATATATTCTGTGTATAAATTTGTATGTGTCCATGTACACAGGGAGTAGCATAGTAAACACACTGTCTGCACTTGAGATGTTTCCATAACAGTGTATGGAGAGGTACCTTACTCATTCTTTTAAAGACTCCATAGTATGCATTTGTGTGAATGACCATAATTTATTTAACTAGTTTCCCATTGCTAAACATTTAGGTCATTTCCAGTCTCTTACCGTTACCAATGACATTGCAGTGACTGACTTTGTATGTATTTCGTTTAGCCCATATGTGAGTGTAATCTTTAGGGTGCGTTTCTGAAACAGGTGTCATTGTGTCAGAGTGTGTGCTTTTAAAAATGTGTTGTTGGATTGTAGGCTCTGTAATAGTTTATGCTTCCACAGCCTGTCTGTTTATTCACACCCTGGACATCACAGGATGTCAAATTTTTTGATCTTTGCCAATTTGGTGAAAAGTTGCTTTAGTTATAGTTTTAAGTTGCTGAAGATGCAACGTTTTCTGTTGTTTAATCACTTTTCCTGTAAAATTTTTAAGTGAATATAAATTATTTTTATTTTATCTGATAATGAATTTTAATAAAAATTAACTCCAAAATTTAAACATGCAATGTGATTTTATAAAGGAGAATTTATTTTATTTTTATTTAAAAAAAAAAATTTTTTTTTTGGCAGCTCCCAGTTCGGGGATCCGAACTCTTGACCTGGGTTTTGTTAGCACCATTCTCTGACCCAGTGAGCTAACAGGCCAGCCCCTATAAAGGAGAACTTAAGAATTGCATGAACATGTTGCTTAATGCTGTAAAAATATAGGCTTCTGGGTTTTACTAGATTTTAGCTAATAAGTGTGCTATTTAGTTTTAATTGGCATTCTCCAGTTAAATTTTTCCAGTTTAAACTGACTTTCAGTTTTTTACTGCATACTGTTCCCATGTGAGCTTCAAGGTTTTGTTTCTCTCTGCTTTCTTAGCACCTAACGTAGAGCTTGATATACAGTAATAAATTAAAAGATTTAAGAATATTTCATAGTCCAAGGAATTCTAGGACTTGGCTCTACTCTAAATCAGTTGACTCCATTTTCTCAAATAAAAAATAAAAATTTAGGAGGTGTGTATAATTTTCTTTGGAATTGTCCACCTACAGAGTCTAAACTTTAGAAACTTTTGTTAAATGTACATAATTATCCATTCCTTTAGTTACCATTAACATGAAAGATTTGCCTTTGATGTGTATGTTTTGATGTTGGCCTGTGGCAAAAACTTAATGAATTTATCATAAAGTTATTCTTTTTTTTTACACAGAGAATGTCCAAGCACACAGATGCAACAGGAGACGTACTGTTGGAAAGAAAAGGTTGTGCAGGAGTGATTACACTGAACAGACCAAAGTTACTAAATGCACTGACTCTTAATATGATTAGGCAGATTTATTCAGAGCTAAAGGTTTGTAATTTTCTTTTCTTTTTTTTTTTTTTTGTCTTTTGTCTTTTTCCGTGTCCGGCAACGGATCACAACCCTCAGTGTTGCCCCCGTACCGGACTGGGGACCGGCAACGGGATTGCAACCCTCGGCGTTGCTCCCGTGCCTCGCTCAGCCAGTGAGCGGGAACCGGTCTGTATGTGGGATCCGAACCCTCGGGCGGGAGCGCCGCCGCGCTTCCCAAGCGGCGCACTATCCAGTGCGCCACCGGGCCGGCCAAAGGTTTGTAATTTTCTTTTCTTTTTTTTTTTTTTTGTCTTTTGTCTTTTTCCGTGTCCGGCAACGGATCACAACCCTCAGTGTTGCCCCCGTACCGGACTGGGGACCGGCAACGGGATTGCAACCCTCGGCGTTGCTCCCGTGCCTCGCTCAGCCAGTGAGCGGGAACCGGTCTGTATGTGGGATCCGAACCCTCGGGCGGGAGCGCCGCCGCGCTTCCCAAGCGGCGCACTATCCAGTGCGCCACCGGGCCGGCCAAAGGTTTGTAATTTTCTTAAAGCAAATATATGGATCCTTTTAAAACTATATTGTAATAGACCATTTCTGATATATTCTCCCATAGAATCAGATCTCCATGGGATCCGCACCCATGCCCAGTTGATTCTTGAGTCCTCATTTTCCTATGCAGTTATTCTTGAGCACCCCTGGTGATGGGGAATTCATTTTCTCCTGAGACAGCCTCTTCTACTTTTACGTAGCTCTGATTTACTTACAGGTTTCTTATGTTCTGCCACTCGGTTTCTCTGACCTTTTAACCAATTTTACTGGCTCTGTCTCTTAGGGCATGAGTGTACAAATCTAATCTCCTTCCACATGACAGCCTTTTGGTTTGGAGACAGCTGGGTTTTTTTTTTTTTGTTTGTTTGTTTGTTTTGTGACTGGTAAGGGGATCGGAACCCTTGGCTTGGTGTCGTCTGCACCGTGCTCAGCCAGTGAGCGCACCGGCCATCCCTACATAGGATCCGAACCCGTGGCCTCAGTGCTCCCAGCGCTGCACTCTCCCGAGTGAGCCACGGGTTTGGCCCGGAGACAGCTGTTTTTAAACTGTTTGGCCTGCCTTTTCTTGGAGAAAGTCATAAACTTTTATAAGTGAACTGCATGGGGTAGCAGAAAAACAGGACTTACTGGGTTTGAAACTTGTATTTCTACTTATTAACTGTGTGGGATGGGAAAGTTAATCTCTCTGTGACTCACTCTCCGCAGCTGTGAAATGGGGATAACGATATTTCATAGGATGGTTGTAAAGATTAACTGAAATAGTTCATATAAGTATGTAACACAGTCTGCCATGTAGGTGTTGAACAAATACTGGTAGTTCTCCCCTGGCCACCAGTTCTTAATTCTTCATTTGATGAGTCTCTCTTCCATTCTTGTGTTTCTGTTTGGGGTACCTTTTATGTCCTGAAGTATGATACATAGAAATAAGCCAAGTGTTGCATAGAGTTGGAGCAGCGTGGAAGAAAATAGAAGCTTCCATGTTAAAATAACATATTTCTATTAGTGTAGTCCAGTAGCACATTAATCTGTCCAGCTAAATCTCTTCCTTTGCATTTATATTTTTATTCTCCAGTATAGAATTTATAGAACCCCTATTAATCTGTCTCTAATTAAGTTTTCATTTGGTCCATTGTTTTAGCCTTTTGAATTTCCTTTGGCTCTTGATTCTTTCATTCTACTTATTTATTAGCTGTCCTTACCAACCTCAAATCACTTGTATATTTGATCAATATCATAATTGGTTTCATTCTGTTATTTACAAATTTGTCAGTAGGATGGGGTCCTGTATTACCACAGTAGAAAGTTTATTGCTCTGTTTATCAGCAATCTTTGGGTTGATTTGTTCACCAAATTTATGTTTATGTAACATAATATTATTAACTCATGTTTATTCATCTTGGTCTCAAAGTTATGATGGCAAAAATTTCAGATGCCATCATGAAATTTGGATCACAAAATGATCCAAAGCTAGCAACCTTGTTGGAATAGCTTCTACTTTATCTCAGAAAAGAAAATGAATTTTATTTAATGAAGAATGTAATGGAATCCATTCTTCAAGTTATGCTTTATAAGAGGTTACACACACACACACACACACACACAGACGTATTTGAATGTGTATGTATATGCACATGTGGATATATTTTTAATAAGTTTGTATTTATAATATGCTTATACCATCTTCTTTTACATTTGGACAGAAGTGGGAACAAGATCCTGAAACATTCTTGATCATTATAAAGGGAGCTGGAGGAAAGGCTTTCTGTGCTGGGGGTGATGTCAGAGGTAAAAACTTTTTCCCCCTTACCTAAATGCTTTTTCCTCCACTCGAACTGATAAAGTATTGGCAAATTTTTGTAGTAATTTGTAATTTGCTTTACTTCTTAGACTTTTTTTATTATAAAGTTAATACATTCTTAAATGTGTGTGTGTGTGTGTGTGTATGTATGTCTTTTTTTTTTTTTTCCTTTTTCTTTGGTGGCTGGCTGGTATGGGTATCTAAACCCTTAACCTTGGAGTTATCAACACCATGCTTTCTCAAGTGAGCCATCAGCCAGCCCTAATATGTTCTTATAAAGCTAACTTAGAAAAAAAAGTAAAGACTTAACCCAGCAATG
Source organism: Galeopterus variegatus (assembly GCF_000696425.1). Lineage (NCBI taxonomy): Eukaryota > Metazoa > Chordata > Mammalia > Dermoptera > Cynocephalidae > Galeopterus > Galeopterus variegatus. The sequence continues at coordinate 304,280 of NW_007728304.1, read as the reverse complement.
GGATTGCTGGATCATATGGCAGTGCTATCTGTAGTTGTTTGAGAAACCTCCATACTGTTTTTCATAACGGCTACACTAATTTATAGTCCTACCAACAGTATAGGAGGGTTCACCTTTCTCTGCATCTTTGCCGGCATTTGTTTTTCTCTCTGTGATAATGGCCAGTCTAACTAGAGTGAGATGATATCTCAGTGTAGTTTTGATTTGCATTTCTCTGATGCTTGGTGATGTTGAGTATGTTTCATGTGTCTTTTGGCCATTTGTGTATCTTCCTTTGAGAAATACCCGTCCAGCTCTTTTGCCCATTTTTTAATCGGGTTACTTGTTTTTTTACTGTTAAGTTAGTTGTTTTGAGTTCCTTGGATATTATGGATATTAATCTCTTGTCAGATGCATAGTTTGCAAATATTTTCTCCCATTTTGCATAGGTTGTCTTTTTGCTCTATTAATTGTTTCTTTTACTGTTCAGAAGTTTTTAGTTTGATATAATCCCATTTATTTTTTCTTTTGTTGCCTGTGCTTTTGGGGTCTTATTCATAAAGTCTTTGCCCAGTCCTACTTCCTGAAGTGTTTCCCTATGTTTTCCTTTAGGAGTTTTATAGTTTCAGGTCTTATATGTAAATCTTTAATCCATTTTGAGTTGATTTTGATATATGGCGAGAGGTATGGGTTTCATTTTTCTGTATGGACTTCCAGTTTTCTCAGCACCATTTATTGAAGAAGCAGTCTTTTCCCCAATGTATGTTCTTGTTGCTTTTGCCAAAGATCAGTTGGCAGTAAGTATGTGGGTTGATTGCTGTGTTCTCTATTCTGTTCCATAAGTCTGAATGTCTGTTTTTATGCCAGTACCATGCTGTTTTGGTTACTTTACCTTTGTAGTCAGCTAGTGTTATGCTCCAGCTTTTTTGTTTTTGCTCTGGATTGCTTTGGCTATTTGGGGTCTTTTATTATTCCATATGAATATTAGGATTGTTTTTTCTATTTCTGTGAAGAATGTCATTGGTATTTTGATGGGGATTGCATTGAATCTATAGATCACTTTGGGTAGTATGGACATTTTCACAGTGTTAATTCTTTCAGTCCAAGATCATGGAATGCCTTTCTATCTTTTTGTGTCCTCTTTAATTTCTTTCAGCAATGATTTGTAGTTCTTGTTGTAGAGCTCTTTCATCTCCTGGGTTAAATCGATTCCTAGGTATTTTATTTTTTTGGTAATTATTGTAAATGGGCTTGCTTTCTTGCTTTCTTTTTCTGCTAGTTCATTATTGGAATATAAAAACACTAATGATTTTTGGGTGTTGATTTTTGTATCCTGCAACTTTACTGAAATTGTTTATCAGCTTTAAGAGTTGTTTTGTATAGTCTTTAGGTTTTTTACATATAGGATCATGTCATCTGCAAAAAAGGACAGTCTGACTTCATCGTTTCCAATCTGAGTGCCCTTTATTTCTTTCTCTTGCCTTGTTGCTCTGGCTGGTAGTTCCAATACTGTATTAAATAGGAATGGTGAGAGTGGGCATCCTTGTCTTGTTCCTGTTCTTAAGCACAATATGAATATTTTTAAAACATTGTTTTTCAGCCTGGAATTAGTCTTTCCTTTAGAGTTGGGCCTTTGATCTCATCAGTTTGCAGATGGGCATTGCCTTATGTATTGCGTTTAGCTTCTAACTGTGAGCTATTTCTGCAGATAGGCCTAATTTTATATTGGTATTTGATAATATAGGTACAAATTCTAGAATTACTCTAGTTTACATGTATAAAACAACGAATTTCAGTTCCAGGAAATTTAGTTTCTTTAAAGATCATAGTCTAAAACAGTTATGTGGGCACTCAGAAAATTTTAAAAAAAGATTGTGAATGTCATTTAATTTTAATTTATATGGAACTAATTGATTAGAATAAAAATTAGAATAAGATTAGGAGGAAATCTGAGAATATTTGAGGTAAAAGTTTCATTCGAAAGGCAATATAATTTACACTCCTTTCCTTTTAGAATTGTTAAGCAGTAATAAGGACTGAATAAAGGACAACAGATAAGGTTCTTTTTTCAGGCATATATCAGTGAAAACCTCAGAATGACAAAAGTAGATATCAGATCTGTCTTTTAAAAACAGGAAAAGAAATGAACATATGGAACATTTTGATGGAAGATATGTCAGAATTCCAGAGTTAGTCTAAAAATCTGTAGTCAGAGCTTTCCTGTAAAAGAGGAAACATGTATGTATAATATGTTTAATTTGTATTTTAATAATTCTCTTAGGACTTAAAGACAGGAAAGGCATATGAGCTTGTGGTATATGGAAGAGAAAACTTTGATTGCAGTCTTGAGATTGACTGGAATATAGGAGAATGGTAGGAGATGTGAACTCTGGATAACAGGAGATTACAATAGAAATGAAGCCATTAGATAGTGTTTATTATTCAGCAGATATTTACTCAGTACATGTTTATTAAGTCAGGCGGTAGCAATGTCTTTGAGAAGTTACATTTCCACTGATATTATTAATAAGTAAGAATGTTACTGTCTTATTTACCTCTCTGTCCTCACCTTTTACCATTTCTCTTTAGTCTTAAAACTACTTGATTAAAAAATTACTCTTTTCTTTCTTGCTTTTGTGCCCTTGTAGGCACTCTTTCCTCTACTTGTAGCTTTTCCTTCTGTCATTTTGTAGGAAATTCCTACCTATCTTTTCAACTTGGCTCAGGCTTACCTATTCTGGAAAGCCTTTTAATCACACATCTCCTGCTCCCATTCCCAGAATACTCTGCTCTCAGAGTGTGGGCATAGCACAAAAAGTGTGTTTTAGTAGTCTATCTCTCTTAGTAGTCTGAACTCCAGGGAAGCCATCTTACATTGCTGTTTTGCTATCTGCAGCACCTAAAACAGCATATGGTACATAGTAGATGCTCAGTAAATGTTTCATGGTGAAATGAATGTGGCAGAAATATTTAACTAGATGGAATACTCTATAGTACTGTACACAAGTGTGCTATGTATGTATGTATAATGTCTAGCAAATGTTTATTCAGGTGGTAGAGAAAATAGTCAGTAGAACATTCAGTGTGTAGCAACCTATAATTTTTAATTTAAGTATAACATTGTGGAATAAACATAGAAAGTAAGAATAGGAATTTTTGCCCTGAAGCTTTGACATTGGACTGTGGGTTTGTGACTAACTATGGTGTGTCTATGGTGTGGGCAACATCAAAACTTTAACAAGCTATTTTAGAGTCTCCCCTTCCACCTGTGCTTGATTATCATACTTTTCATTTAATTTGTATGGCAATATTCACGGGAAAACTGAAAATATTCACCTTTTTTGATTTTGACTCCTTCCTTCCCTCTTTTTTTGTAGCGATCTCAGAAGCTGTAAAGGCAAAACAGAAGATAGCTCAAGATTTCTTCAGAGAAGAATATATGCTGAACAGTGCCATTGGTATGTATGCTCCGCTGAGAGCTTTGAAAATGAAATCGAGAAATGAGGTGGACAGTATGATTGGTTAAAAGCATAACCAATAGGCACTCTCATTTAAACTTTCATATACTATGTGTCAGGCATAACTGAAGTGGATTAAAATATTCTGACTGCTTGTTCCAGAACAATTCCACTTTACTACTAGTAGGCTATCCTTAACTGCTGTTTGTCATAAAATCAATATGAAAATATGGATTCCTGATCATATGGTTGGCTTTCATAGAAAATGAAAACTCTTTTTTTTTTTTTTCCGGGGTAATAGTTTTTTTTTTTTTAAATTTTTTAATTTTTATTTTGTCAATATACAATATATATGATTATTATGGCCCATCACCGACACCTCCCGCCCTCCTCCCTCTCTCCCATCCCCCCCAAGAATGTCCTTTCCCTTTGCTTGTTGTAACAACTTCAAAAAAAAAAAGTATGGTTGTTATATCTTCTTCCCCTCCCCCCACCCCCAGTTTTTTTTGTGTGTGTTTGTGGGTAAATTAATTTGTTTATTTTTTTTTAGCTCCCACCAATAAGTGAGAACATGTGGTATTTCTTTTTCTCTGCCTGACTCGTTTCACTCAATAT